>NC_057811.1:315661849-315961849 GCF_018294505.1 Triticum aestivum
CTAAGTAGCGCATTTAATGCGCTTTGTCCCGTAACGACGGGCGATAAGCTCGCGCACTGTACACCTTTCCACCTCCCGCGTGCCACTGTGGCAACCCCTTTTGCCTATAAAAGGAGGCCCGAGGCGACCAGGAGAGGGATTCGGCTCTTTTGCGCAAGTTACACCCCGTAGCTAGCTCAAGAACACAATAACACCCAATACATCCACCAAAGCAGGACTAGGGTATTACGCATCTCCACGGGCCTGTAAACGATCCGTGTGCTTCCTGTCATACCTGCTCTTCTCACAACCCCGCACCCGTCAACCGTAGTAGGGATTCCTGTGATCCCATAGGTGTCGTTTCCCCGACGCCTTTGGCGCGCCAGGTAGGGGGCGCAGTTGTGAGAATCTGGTGTAGCGGTTAGCCTAGCGGTCCTTCGTCACCATGGCTTCCCAGGAAGAAGGCGACCAAGCTTGGCGGCACCATCTGCAGATGCGATGGACGCCCGTGCAACGACAGAAAAGCTAAGTCACGTCGAACTTTAAATATTTCCTTTTATATAAGGTTATTATCCTCGAAGGTCCTGCCCTATGTATGGAAAACCTGCACGCAAGGGGGCCCTTCCGTGGTTGGCAACGCCCTTACTCTGTTTCGAGTCCGCTCAACAGCTTAAGCGGCCGCGTCCAGAACGGCACGGTAGCCTTCCGCAATTGGCAACACTCTCGATTCTGACTCGTGTCAAGCTCGACAGTTCGAGCGGCCGCGTTGAGAGCGGTAAGGTGGTTCGCCTGGCAGCAAGCACACCTGGCAGGCCATTGGGGATCCGTCCCCGAGGAGCCGCCCTGGGTTTACGCGCCGGCAAGCCTACCCGATTAGCGTAGGGTGAACATACAAAGGGGGGGTTGAACAGGAAAGTAACATGCATAATATCAAAAGTACTGCAGAGTTATATTACATCCATTGTTGTTGCGGTTCTAACTAAAGATAGAAATTGTCTTGGTCATGGACCTGTAGTGGTGATGAGAAACGGGGTGCCTAATCCCGGCGCTGGCCCTCCACCCTCTCGATTCCGTCGATGCACCTGATGATGGGCATGATATGCTCCTTGAGCGCCGTGAGGTCAGCACCCTCCGGCAAGCTCTCCAGCGCGGCATCAAAGTCGAGGTCGGGGTTCCAGTACGCCAAATTGGTGAGGACCTTGGTCATGGCACCCCGACAAAGCCTCCGGGACTCGTCGGCCAGAGAGGCCGCTCGATTGGAGTGGAGCTACTCTAGGGCTGCAAGGACACCCTCGAAGAATAGGGTCAGCCTGGGATCCGGGGCGTACCTCGCGTTTGGCATACCCATGGTGGCCAGCTGCGTGGTGATCCTGCCGGTGACGTCCTCGAGGCGGCCAATCCAGCGATTCTCGCCCTCCACAAAATCCTTGTGGTTGGCGGCTTCGTTCTTCCGCACCTGCTTCTCGGCCTCCAGATTCTTGGCCAGGGTCCCTTCCCGGGCCTTGGCCTCCGAGAGCGTCCCCTCGAGACCCTCTAGCTTCAACTTGAGGTCATTGATGGAGTTGTTGGCCTCGGAAAGCTGCCCTGCCTTGTCGAGGACTGCACCCTGCGCCTCCACCAGGGCACTGTTGAGCGTGTCCTTCTCCTTGGACAGCTTCAGGACCTGGCCTTTCAGCCCGTCCCGCTCCACCTCCAGCTCCTTCATCTTGCCGGCGTGAACCAGAGCCTGGGCATTGAGTGCCTCCTTGTACCTATGCTCCTGCTCTTGGGTTCGCTGCACGACGAGCTTCTCCACCTCCCCATCCTTGCCATGGAGCGTTGCGGCAAGCTTCTCCTCACGCGCGGCAAGGTCTTCCTCCTGGGAGTTCAGCGCGGCCTGGTGCTGGGTTCGAGCGGCCTCGGCTTCGGCGGCCAGGTTCTTCGCCGTCTCCTGGGCCTTCTCGATGTCGGCCCGCTTCATGGTGAGCTCCACCTCGCGCCTGGCCAGCTCGTCAAGGGCGGCCTTCAGGTCCCTTTGGGCCTGGCGGAACCAGGCCTGCGCCTCGGCAACATGACCCTCGAGGTCCGCCTCTGCCTTGTCCACCACCGCCATCCTGGACTTGGCCTTGTCCAGGCGAGTGCGGTGAAGCACCCGAAGCTTCTGGAAGTTGGCGCCCATGGCCTGGAGGAGCCGCTCTTCCTGGGAACCGCCTCCACCAGCGCTCGGCTCGTCAACGACCTCAAGCCTAGCGGCGGCGGGCACCTCGTCATCAAACACCTTCCCCTCGACGGGCGCCCCGGTGCCCGCCGTCCCTGGGAAGTGGACGATCAGGTCGTCACTCACCCTCAGGTACCTGCCTGAGCCAGAGGCAGCGGAGGAGGAAGGTTGGTTGTCAACCACCTCCTCCTCGGCAGCGGCCTTGCCGGCCTCCTCGGCAGCAGCCTTGCCGGGCTCCCCGGCCGGCCCCTTGGCGGCGCCCTCAGGGGCACCCTTGGCGGCCTCCTCGGTGGCGATCTTCTCGGCCTCCGTCGCGGCATCCTTGGTGACATCCTCGATGACGGTGTCTATATCCTCCGGATCCACCGAGGGACGATCTGGATACCGAGAAGGGGATGAGGCGAAGCCAAGACCAAGATTCGGAAAGAACAGAAAAAGAACAGGGACGGAAGGCAAATGGCTTACCAGTGTCGGGCTGGGAAGCAGAGCTCCCCTCCCTGCCAACATTTGGCGCCGAGGCGAAGCCACCAGCGCCCGAGTTCGCCTCCTCCTCCTCCGTGTGCATGGGCTCGGTGCTTGGCGCCCTTGCCGGGGACCCCCTTTGGGGCGGAGTGGTCGATGGGGGCGGCGTGTTGGGGGTAGCCCTCTGTGGCTCCTCCTGCTGCTGTCCTCCTCCTACAACCACGGTAAGGTCGGCGCCAAAGGATCGTACCCCCGACACACGTCGACGAGGAGTGAGTGATAAACTTACGCCGGGGGCTGCTGTCCGAAACACCACTAGCGGTGTACCAAAAGTGCCTGCCGGGGGCTGGCCGCTCGCCGAAGCCCTGGCCCTCTTCACCCTCCGAGCCAGCATCTCCGCATCCCTGCAAAGAAGAAGAATAGATTAAGACAAGCGGCAGATTGAGGAGACAGAGATGGCAAGAAAAAGGGAACAAGATACTTACTCGTCCTCCACCTCCTCCTCTGCTGCCTTCCTCTTCCTCCTTGGGCTGAGGGACCCAAAATCAAAGACAACCTCCGCGTCATCATCTGCGGGGGGAGGGGAAGCAGATGGGGTCCGTGGGCGCTTGGACGAAGAAGAGGCAGATGCTTTCTTCTTCGCCACCGCGGCCTTCACCAGCTTCTTCGCCGCCGCGGCCCTTGTCTGGCGCGTGGACCCCTCCTGGGCTTGCCGCGGTTGTACGGCCCTGCCAGGCCGGACCGGCTCACCAGAGGTGGCCCGCCGCAGGACTCGCCCTCTCCCCGTAACCGGAGGGTCGACAGCCTCGGCCTCCTCCTCCGACGACTCGTCGACCACATCTTCGATGAGAGGGGCCCCAGTGCCGGCGTTGCTGGCCTCCCCAGCGGCCTCCGCCCACTGGGCGAGCTCCTTCTCCTCCGCGGCCGCCGCGGCCTTGTCCTCCACGCCATCGGCGCTGCCGGCCTCCTTGGCGAGCTCCGCCTCCACCGCCCTGGCGGCGATATAGTCCAGCTCCGCCTGGGTCGTGTCCTGGACGAGCCGCGGCTCAGCAGTGACATACTTCTCCTCCAAGGTGTCGAAAAACTCTTGCACCTGGTCCTCCGGTGGCTTGGCCCAATTTGGGACGAGGCCGTGCACGTTGAACTCCGGCATCATGGCGATGATGTCACTCCGACCACCCCCGCTGGCAACTTAAGCAAGGGCCCCTTGGCGACCTTGCCGGCCTTCGCGGCAGCCTTCGCGGCCTTGCCGGACCGCTCGACCTCGCCGTCGCGGTTCAGATCGAGCTGGACGAGCCGCTGGCAGAAGTGGGCGTGCCCCATCAGCGTGAAGTTGTGGTCCAACCCGCATCGGAGCCTCATGATGTCGGCGTCGTTCGTAAAAAGCCAGGCCGGCCTCCCCTTGTTGTGCAGCGGAGCGATTCGGCGGCGGATGAAATCCGCCCCGATCATCTCAAGGGTGAGCCCGGCCTCGGTGAGACGAAGGATCCTGGTGGCGGCGACCGTGAGCTTCTTGTCATCGACATCGACATCGCTCCAGTCGCTTCTGTGGACCGGCGGCGCCTGGTGAACCTCGCAGAATGTTGGTGGGTCCTTCTCCTCAATCCAGCACCACCAGCCTCGCCACTCCTCCCACCTCTCCTTCTGGGCACCATCCGGATATGTCTCTTTCTCCTGGGTCCTAGGGATCCAGGCGACGCAACCGGCAATGGCGCCCCCCTTTTGGATGCGAGGGAAGAAATAGTAGCGGAAGAGCGCCGTGTTGGGATGCACCCCGGCGAAACCCTCGCAGAGGTGCGCGAAAAGAGCCATGCACGCCACGGCATTTGGAGTAAAATCCATAAGGTGGAAGCCGTAGGTGTGCATGATGTCGTTGAAGAAATCAGAGAAAGGGGGGCAGAGGCCGCAAGAAAAGTAGTCGACAAAGAAAGGGTACCGATTCGGGCCGGCTTCGGCGAAGGCGGCGGGGATGACGCGCGTGGCCGGATGCCCCGTCGTCTCGCTTCCCGTCTTGCACCCCCACAGGTGCTTGAAGTAGTCCCAGAGTTCGACCGCGTCTACCGTCGATGGGAAATAGGCGTGCTGCGTCCGCCGCACCGCCAACCCGCTCTCCGGCGGCTCCTTCTCCCCGGCGTCCTTGGCCACTCCCTTGCCTCTGCTGGTCTTGGGTGCCATGGTGGCTGCGGGAAGCGAGGAATGGAGAATGGTGAAGGCGCGGCGGCGGCGAGCGAAGGCAAGAGCTTGAGAAGGAGAAAGAAGGGGACGGCGGTTCCGAGATTGGGGAAAGCACGAAGGGTAAATGAGCAACGTGCCCACAGTTGTTCCTTTTTACGGGGAAGGCGCGGCCCGCCTCTTTTCCCATTAACCATGATGTGATGCATGCGTGAGGGAACCGCCCCACGCATGAACCCCACATCACGCACGATCCCCCACATCGCGCCTTCAGCGCGGGTCATGGGGAAGCGCAGCGGGCGAAAAATTACTGCGGTAAAATCCCGTCCCGACTGCCCGCGCACCATTCTGGGCCTGGCCCAACAACGTATCGCGCTTATGTGTGGCCCAGGCCCGGGGGCTCCTGTCGGTGGACTAAAGTAGGTGCACTCCTTTGTACCCCTTTACTTGTGCACGGACAGTCAGAGCCGCGCCCATGACCACGCTAAGCAGAGCAGAGGAGGGAAGCCGGAGAGAGCCGAAGCCCAAGACAAACAAGACAACGCCAAGACCAAGAACACAAAGGGCAGAGGGGCGAAGCAGGCTCCCCCGGCAAGACCCTTGCCGGGGCAGCCTCAGCAACCCCGGCAAGAGCCTTGCCGGGGCAGCTCGCCCAACGCCAGCTGAGTGAGCCACCCTTGAGCCCAAGGGTTCCGGACGCCGTCAACAGCTACGTTGGAACCAGGGCTCGGGAGGCACCTCTGTGGTGGCATGCAGATCTTTGTCAAGATCATGGATACATGAGATCAGATGAGAACTAGAAGACGACGACCCTCGGCGGGATCCTAGCCGAGGAAATCCATAAGGCCACCGGCAAGCGCCTTGCCGGGGACGACCGCAACATCACGGCAAGACCCTTGCCGGGCCCCCCGGCAAGGCCCTTGCCGAGGACATCAGCGGGGCCGTAGCCAGGCCCGCCTCTACCAAGATGCCACCGCCGTCCCCAAGCAGCTGCTAGCTCAACCAGCTGGGCAGGCACCTGCATGGCAATGGGCGGCCTCTACACCGACTCAGCAAGCACCTGCGTGGTGGCATGCAGATCTTCGTGAAGACCCTACCACCGCGCCACCTCAGCAGCCTGCCTGCCTACATGGCACCGCACGCATCGCTGGCCCGGGCGCGTGTCGAAGCGAGGTGGGGCGGCGACAGACGGGACGGGCCTCGTTCCCATCCCTGATAAAGCTAATGGACACCTAAGTAGCGCATTTAATGCGCTTTGTCCCGTAACACCGGGCGATAAGCTCGCGCACTGTACACCTTTCCACCTCCTTCATGCCATTGTGGCAACCCCTTTTGCCGATAAAAGGAGGCCGAGGTGACCAGGAGAGGGATTCGGCTCTTTTGGGCAAGTTACACCCCGTAGCTAGCTCAAGAACACAAGAACACCCAATACATCCACCAAAGCAGGACTAGGGTATTACGCATCTCCGCGGCCCGAACCTGGGTAAACAATCCGTGTGCTTCCTGTCATACCTACTCTTCTCACAACCCCGCGCCCCGTCAACCGTAGTAGGGATTCCTGTGATCCCATAGGTGTCGTTTCCCCGACATGATGGAAGGGTGAGAGTGCGTATAATCCATGGACTCAACGTTAGTCATAAATAACTCACATACGTGTTGCAAAAATCTACAAGTCATCAAAACAAAGCATACACACATGCTCCTAGGGGGATAGATTTGTAGGAAAAGACCATCGCTCGTCCCCGACCGCCACTCATAAGGAGGACAATCAAAGAAACACCTCATGCTTCAAATTTGTTACACAATGCTTACCATACGTGCATGCTACGGGACTTGCAAACTTCAACACAAGTATTTCTCAAATTCACAATTACTCAACTAGCACGAATCTAATATTACCATCTTCATATCTCAAAACAATCATCAAGTATCAAACTTCTTATAGTATTCAGTGCACTCTATAAGGAAGTTTTTATTATACCCATCTTGGATGCCTATCATATTAGGACTAATTTTATAGCCAAAGCAAATTACCATGTTGTTCTAAAAGACTCTCAAAATAATATAAGTGAAGCATGAGAGATCAATAATTTATATAAAATAAAACCACCACCGTGCTCTAAAAAGGTATAAGTGAAGCACTAGAGCAAAGTTATCTAGCTCAAAAGATATAAGTGAAGCACATAGAGTATTCTAATAAATTTTGATTCATGTGTGTCTCTCCAAAAGGTGTGTACGGAAAGGATGATTTTGGTAAACTAAAAGGCAAAGACTCAAATCATACAAGACGCTCCAAGCAAAACACATATCATGTGGTGATAAAAATATAGCCTCAAGTAAAGTTACCAATAGACGAAGACGAAAGAGGGGATGCCTTCCGGGGCATCCCCAAGCTTAGGCTTTTGGTTGTCCTTTAATTTTACCTTGGGGTGCCTTGGGCATTCCCAAGCTTAGGCTCTTGCCACTCCTTATTCCAAAATCCATCAAATCTTTACCCAAAAACTTGAAAACTTCACAACACAAAACTTAAACAGAAAATCTCATGAGCTCCGTTAGTGTAAGAAAACAAACCACCACCTTAAGGTACTATAATTAACTCATTAGTTATTTATATTGGTGTTAAACCTACTGTATTCCAACTTCTCTATGGTTCATACCCCCCGATACTAGCCATCGATTCATCAAATAAGCAAACAACACACGAAAAACAGAATAAGCAATGAGGTCACCTTTGACAACCTTGGAACTAATCACAAGGAGCTCATGTTCCTCAACAAGTCTCATGTGATCAACTAGAAGCTTTTCAACCCTTACTTTAAGGGCATCGTTGTTCTCAAGAGCAAGTTGCAACGCATCATCGGTTTTAACGAAGTCAATTTTATGAGAAGACAAGGCTTCCTCAAGTGATGCTCTCATGACACTCTCTTCATATAGCTCGTGCTCGAGGAGTTCGACTCTCTGTTTTTCCTCTATGAGGAGGTTTTCAACGTTCTCAATAAAATCATCGCGTTCGGCGAGTGATTTAAGGAGATCACTAAAACGAGCATGAGCTTCACCATGAAGAGTGTTCATGAAAGCCATCAAGGATTCCTCATCATTATCCACACCATCATCACACTCATCCTCCACTATCTCACATGAAACATTGGGAGTCTGGATGAAGGGTTTTTGAGAGTTGGACTTTGTTTTTACCTCTTTGGCCATGAGGCAATGATGAGTGAACGGCTTGTCCTCGTTGGGAGAGTCGAAGAGGCCGGTGGTGGAGGAGGAGGTAGTGGCATGCATGGCAATGGCGGCCGTGCCCACATAATCATCATCACCATCATCTTCATCTCCGGACATGTACTCCTCATGAACAAGAGCCTTGTCATCTTTCCTCTTGGAAAACTTGGTGAACTTCTTCTTCTTGAGCACAAGCTTCTCGGACTTGTCTTCACGTCTCTCATAAGGACAATCGTGCACAAAATGTCTTGGGCTATCACAATTTTAGCATTTTCTTCGTCCAAACGATCTTCCTTGCAGATTCTTCCCTTTGTTTGCCATGGTCCCGGAATATTTCTTGACCAAGAGAGCCAAGTCTTCCGCAAAGTCATTTGCCGGGCATCAGGTGTCAACATCTTCCTCACAAGTCTCTTCAACAACTTCTTCATCCCTTGAGGGTTGGGCAACTACTTTCTTGGCCTTCAATGCAAGATTTGAGTTCTTGGTGGCTTGAGCTATGGCAAAGGTCTTCTTGGACTTGGTCTCCAAAAGAACATGAGTTGAGAAGGTGGATACAACTTGTGCCGCGGTCAACTTTTGATAGTCCGGGCGTTGATGTATCATCATCACCATGGTATGTTCCGTGAGAACCATAGCATCAATGAACTTGTCCTTAATGAAATCATCATTCGCCCAAGTGCACCCAAAGGTTCTCAAATTGAGCACAAGAGACTTCAACCTTCGATATACCTCTTCCGCGGACTCACCCTCATTTCTCACAAATAGGTTGACTTCTTGCTTGAGCAAATCCAACCGAGATCTTCGAATTGCTTCATCACCTTCGAGGGCCTCCTCAAGGCAATCCCAAATTCCCTTGGCGGTCTTGAGGAGAGCAATGGAGTCACTATAGTCATCGGTCACCGCGGTGTGCAACATGTGGTGGGCGGTAGCATTGAGTTGATCATCAACTGCTTCTCTTGGAGTGAGATTCATGGGATCCTTGGGGTTGAAACCATTGACCACAATCCACCATAGTTGTGTAGATGCACTGCGAATATGAGACTCCATATCTAGCTTCCACTTAGCAAACGCGTTAGCTTTCAAAGGGGGCGGAGGCCCCACAGGATTAATGCGAGGGTGCTGCAAGGGTTGTGGTGAGTAAAATGGTTCCACGGCATTGTACTTGGGAACTTGAGTGCGAGCCGGGGATGCAAGAGGTTCTCTCGAATCATCCGCATTTGGATCAAATGAGTTTGAGGCGGATGTCGAGGGCTTTAAGCGAGCATCAATTTCCTCCTTGACCGAGGAGCGAACTTCCTTCAACATAGAAGCTTTGAGGTCCGCAAACATTGAAAGAATATCGGCCGCGGTCAACGGGGCACCCGGGTTAATGGGGGCGACGGGAGCAACGGCCGGAGCAACAAGTGCGTCGGCCGCGGCGGGGGGTAGGTTTTTACCATCCTCCGCAAGTTGTGCGACACCTCCCTCATTCCCTAGATCGGCCATATCCTCTAAGGTTGTAAAACCTTATATTAGAGCACGAGGCTCTGATACCAATTGAAAGGATCGATACGGTCGACTAGAGGGGGGTGAATAGGAGACTACAAATTTTACTCTTTCTTGTCAATTTTAAGGCTTAGCGGATAAAAAGGGTTCACTAGATATGCAACTAGGTGAACACAACCTATATGACAAGCAAGTTCTAAGCTAAGTATGCTAGGCAACAAACTAATTAGCAAGCCAAGAAGCATACAAGGCTAAGTAAAGTGCGGGAAAGGATTAACCACAAGTGAGACGAGGACGCGGATTTTATCCCGAAGTTCACTCTTCCTTGGGGAAGAGCTACTCTCCGTTTGGAGCGGTGCCGGAGCCAAAGCTTGCGGAACGCCACCGAAGGCTCACCGTAATCTCCCTCGAGTCACCCCCAACGGATGAGCCTCGAATCACTCGGGGTTGGTCTTGAAGGCGACCACCACACCTTTACAAAATTCTCCGGAGCACACCACAAGCAAGGAAGCTTCCGGAGGAACCTCTAACCGCCTAGGAGCCCAAGCTCCAAGAGTAACAAGTCATGGTGGATGAATGTAGCGGGGAATGCGATTTGGTTTGGTCAAAGTGTAGATCGGGTCTTGCTCTCCCAATCCCCAAAGTTTCAACAAGATTGGGTGGAGGGATTGAGAGTAGTGAGCAAAATGGGGTGTAGCAATGGAGGAGCTCAACAAGACATTAGGGTTAGGGGATGGAGGAGGAAGAAGGGGGCTTTTATAGTGTTCTTGGCCGGGAGGGGATTTCTGCCCGTTGGACCCCGTGCGCACGGGCCAAGTCAGCCCCGTGCGCACGGGGTGTCCAGTGAGATGCGAGGTACCCTGTGCGCACGGGCCAAGTCAGCCCCGTGCGCACAGGGTGTCCAGTGAGTTTCGAGGTACCCCGTGCGCACGGGCCAAGTCAGCCCCGTGCGCACGGGGTGTCCAGAAATATTCTGACTACCCCGTGCGCACGGGGGTCAGAGACCCCGTGCACACGGGGTGTCCAGAAGATTTCTGATGAAAACATCACAGGACACCACGGCAAAGCACACAACAAGTGGAATATCTGAGGAGGTGTAGGAGGGCTGGTGTATCTGTCTTGGAGGCATTCCCACACGACACTAATTCCACGAAGACCCCTCTTGATAGTGCGGTTTTACCTACGACTCAAATCGAACCAAAACGAAAAACCTTCGAGTCGCCGGTAACCACGCCTTTGATCTTTTTGGACTGGGGGTCGCACACCTCCATCAATGGACACCTTGGAACCAATGTCCTGAGATAAACTTTAGCAACCAACATTAGTTCCACTAACCACATTGTCATCACACAAAAATATAATCTAAGTGATACTTGCACTTTCAATCTCCCCCTTTTTGGTGCATTGATGACAACACGGTTAGGACATGGCATATAGGATACAACCTAAGAAACAGCCATGCGACAATAGTTGATCAAAGGAGCTCCCCCTATATATGTGCAAGGAAAAAAAATCTTGATTATGCATCAAGCACACACATATGAGGCTCCCCCTAGATCCACATTGTCAAGGCATGTGATCAACATAATAAAACCCAACACGGTGCCTAGATCACATGCAAGCGTGGTGAGCAGAAAACGTGAGACTAACATATAGAAGCTTGATCATACTCCACAAGATATATCAACATAAGCATAGATAAATTCCATAAAGTAGATAGTCTCTCACATAGACTAGGTAGCTCACGACCACACCGCGAAAGCAAGTAAATAAGAGTATCTCAAGCCAAATAAACACAACCAAAACAAACGAGAAACGAGGCCTTGAGATCTCACCCAACTGAAACCAACTGCAAACGCCCCTAATAGAACACTTCTCCCCCTTTGTCATCAAGACAACAAAAAGGGAAAAGGCGATGCTAACGAGACTCTAGACAAGAGGAGGTGCGCTCGAAGAATCATCATCATCATCAAAGTGCCATCCCCCCAAGGGAAAAGAACGAGCTGTGGCCACACTGTCGATGTCCTCGGACCCTGGACCAACCTCCTCACCAGCTGCAGCACGCTCAGCCTTCTCCTGACGCCTCACCAGCTTGCCCTTGTTGATCTCCTTGACCTGACGGCACTGAATGGACTGACACATTTTGAACATGTTGCTCACGGTCTTCAGAAGAGACTTCTTCTCCTCTCTGGTGAAACTGGCATCAGTAGCAACTTGCTTCCCTTTGCTACGCGGAATCCGCACATAGGATGAACATCCCTCAGTGTAGGTAGCACGATCCTCAGGCCTGGGGTTGCGCCCCTTCTTGGGAGGCACATATGGTGGAGGAGCAGCCGGAAGCCAGTTGGAATCACGCTTCAGAAAGGAGGTGCGGTACTTGGCAATGTACCTGGCGGGACAGACGGACTCAATCAAAGCTTGGATGAACGGAGCATAGATGCATGACTTGTTCTCCTGAACACACTGCCTGATCTCAAAGAACATGAAGTCCAGAACATCCACTTTCTTCTTGTTATGAAGGTAGACAAAGATATCCAACATGGAGCTCCTTAGATTGTGAGAGTCCCCGGTCTTAGGATTAAGCGTGTACCTAAGAATGTGACGCATAGTATCATAGGTTGGCTTCAAATGTTTGATAGAACCGGTGGTGAAGGCCTTGTCTGGCTTGTAAGCAAAAGCAATCTCATCCTTGTCTCTACCTGTCTCACGAACACGGCCATACTCAGGATGCTCCTCAGCAAAGAACCGATACGGAATGATGTCAGAGAACTTGGCCATGGAGGCCTCACACTCATATGTGCCAGACATCCAAGTCATAGTGCGAGCCTCATCACTGTGGAAGTATACGGTGGCAAAGAACTGCATCACAAGATCTTCACTGAACGGATGGTGGAAGGCGACGAACGGGATCAAGCCAAGCCTCCCAAGAGCACTATACACACCGGGATAGGTATGATCATTGTCCCGAAGAGCCTCCACATTGATTTGCTTGTGGGGGGCAAACTTGTTTTTCTTGGTCATGATCATACTCCTCTTCTGAATCCTCGGAGGCTTCAATCACTGGCTGCTTGGAGGCGGTACGGCGAACACGGCCCATCTCAGAGCCCTGACCACTTCCTTCGGACGGCTGACGAGGAGCCAAAGAGAATTCCCTGGAACCTGCCTTGGTGCGCTTGCGACGGAGCTCGGACCTCTTGTCAGCAGAGTCTGAAACACAACAGCAACAAAGCACAACAAACACAAGAGACACAAATAAGTACAAGTGCTCGAGAAGCTGGCGAGGAATGGAAGAGAGAGAAGAAGGAGGACTGGCACCACTGTGTACCCCGTGCACACGAGGATCTGACCATCGTGGACACGGGGTCCCGTGCGCACGGTACAAGGCCCGTGGACACGGGGTTCGCCCAGCGGCAACCACTTCCAGATCGAGATCTGGGAGTGAGTGCGGCAGGGAGAACTGCCACAGTAATGCCCATCCGCCCCTAGTCTATCACAAGGGAATGACTGGCCCAGACTAGTAGAGGAGGAAACCCTAGACTAAAACGGATCCAAAGGAGGAAAAAGAAGAACAAGGGGAGGGAGATACCAGAGGAGGACCCCATCCCGGAAGATCTCCACGGAGCAGCGAAGTCCCACGGCGCACGGAGGAGCACCGGCAACAAGAAGGCGACGGCGGCGGCCTGGAGGCGATCTGGGGCGTGGAGGGGGCGACTGGGTGGGAAAGAACCCAAACCCCCCACGTCCCACCTCTTCAGGGCCAGAAACCGCAGACCCCGTGTGCACGGGCTAAAGGCCCCGTGCGCACGGGGGCCCGTGCGCACGGTACAAGGGCCGTGGGCACGGGGTATCCAGAGGATTTTGACAGGAAGAAGCTTGTTGGGTTATGGCTGAATGCAAATTCTTACCAAGACCCCAAAGAGCATTCCCGCCTCACTTCTGAACACGTCGCAGAAGAAATCCAACACTACTAGAAAGGAGTATGTGTAGCACTTGCACTGGAAGAGACTCGAGAATACACACACTCACGGAAACACGAACACAAGGACAAGAAGAACCACACAAACAAAAGACAAAAACGATGCAACCTCCAACGGAGGGCGGTGGCCGAAGCCACCATGTTTGAGTTTGTTTGGTATGGCACCGCGAAGATATGAACCTTGGGTCCAAGACCAATACTCATCTTTGAAGCACAAATGCCATCTTCAAATGGCTAATGTGAAAGATTTTGATCAATTTATGCACTAGTAGGATAAGATAGCTCATTAGTTGAGCTAGCTCCCCTACTTAGGTGCCTACATCTAAAACAAGATACTAGTAGAGTATGTGTGTGTATGCGGGAACCTCAATCCAAGTTACTTATATCCACGATATTCAGCTCATGCCTTAACTCGCGGAATCTTGCTTCATCAAGTGGCTTGGTAAAAATGTCGGCAAGTTGCTTCTCGGTGTTGACATGGAATAAATCAATGTCTCCCTTGGCCACATGATCTCGAATGAAGTGATGACGAATCTCGATATGTTTAGTTCGGCTATGTTGCACTGGATTGTCGGCGATCTTGATTGCACTTTCATTGTCACAAAATAGAGGCACTTTGTCACATTTGACACCATAATCCATCAAAGTTTGCCTCATCCATAATAATTGTGCACAACAACTTCCTGCAGCAATGTACTCAGCCTTGGCGGTTGAAAGGGACACACAATTCTGCTTCTTTGAAGACCAACTTACCAATGACCTCCCTAGGAATTGACAAGACCCGGAAGTGGACTTGCGGTCTACCTTGTCTCCGACCCAATCCGAATCCGAATATCCTAATAGCTTGAAAGTTGCTCCTTTGGGGTACCAAAGGCCCAAGTTTGGGGTATGAACCAAATATCGAAGGATTCTTTTCACTGCCGAAAAATGGCTCTCCTTGGGAGCGGATTGAAATCTTGCACACATACACACACTCAACATAATATCCGGCCTAGATGCACAAAGGTAAAGCAAAGAACCGATCATAGAGCGATATACCTTTTGATCCACATCTTTACCATTGGGATCAAGATTAAGTTGGCCATTTGTGGGCATGGGCGTCTTCATGGGCTTGACATCTTGCATTTTGAACCTCTTGAGCATGTCTTGAATATAAAGTGCTTGGTTGATGAAGGTTCCTCCTCTCAATTGCTTCACTTGAAATCCGAGGAAAAACTTCAACTCTCCCATCATGCTCATGGCAAATTGCTTGGTCATAAGATTCTCAAACTCAACGTTAATAGCATGGTTAGTGGAACCAAAAATAATATCATCAACATATATTTGGCACACAAACAATTCTCCTTTTACCCTCTTCGTGAAGAGAGTGGAATCTATTAACCCGATCTGGAACCCCTTCTCACTTAAGAACGCCGTAAGGTGATCATACCAAGCACGAGGTGCTTGTTTAAGTCCATAGAGCGCCTTGTGGAGTTCATAAACGTGAGAGGGGTGATCGGGGTCTTCGAAACGGGGAGGTTGTTTGACATACACCAACTCCTTAAGAGGACCATTAAGAAATGCACTCTTCACATCCATTTGATACAATTTGAAATCATGATGTGAAGCATATGCAAGCAAGATACGAATGGACTCAAGACGGGCAACGGGGGCAAAGGTTTCACCGAAGTCCAAACCTTCAACTTGGGTGAACCCTTGTGCCACTAACCTTGCCTTGTTTCTAGTGACTTGTCCATGCTCATCTTGTTTGTTCTTAAAGATCCACTTTGTTCCAATGACATTATGATGTTCTTTGGGTCTCTTCACAAGAGTCCATACTTTGTTGCGGGTGAAGTTGTTGAGTTCTTCATGCATGGCATTTACCCAATCCGGGTCGTCAAGTGCATCTTCAACCTTAAGGGGCTCAACACAAGAGACAAACGAGTGATGTTCACAAAAGTTTGCCAAACGTCTGGGAGTAGTTACCCCTTTGTTGATGCTTCCATAAATGTTGTCAGTGAGATGTTGAAGATGCTTTAACTTGGCGGCCGCTTTTTGCACTTTGAGGGTAAGCTCTTCTTCACTTGGTTTTGAACTTGTGGAAGAAGCTTGGCCTTGAGAATGCTTTAGCCTTGGAGACACCCTTCTCTTCACAACCTCTAGTTCTTGATCACTTGGATGTGATGATGTGGAAGATACTTGAGGTTGGGATTGATCTTGATCTTGATCTTTATCAAGAGCTTGACCTTGGGCCTCACAGATTGGTTCTTCGCCATTTGGTTGGGCTTGCCCTTGATCTTGCTCGGGAACATGAGGGACTTGATCTTGTTCTTGGATAGGTTCATGATTTTCCATAGCATCTTGACCTTGTGGTGGCGGTGATGACTTCCCTTGTGGAGAATCCACAAGAGGGGCTCTTACTCCTTCTTCTTCTACTTGGACTTGGGGTGTTTCTTGTGGACGAATGTGGCCTATCCCCATAGTCCTTATAGCTTGTGAAGGAGCCTCATCAGCTACAACACTAGGAACAATTTGCTCCGCATGGGAACCATTATCTTCATCAAACTCCACATTTACCGTTTCCTCAATACATCCGGTGGATTTGTTGAGAACACGGTAAGCATGCGAGTTTGATGCATATCCAACAAATATGCCCTCATAAGTTTTAGGCGCAAACTTAGCTAAACGGGATTTCTTATTTAGAATGAAACACTTACAACCGAATACTCGAAAGTATTTGACGTTAGGCTTTCTCCCGATTAGGAGTTCGTAGGGAGTCTTGTTCTTGAGCTTACGAAGATAAAGCCGGTTTGTAGCATGGCACGCGGTGTTGATGGCTTCGGCCCAAAGCTTGTATGGAGACTTGTACTCGTCAAGCATGGTCCTTGCCATCTCAATGAGAGTCCGGTTCTTCCTTTCCGCAACACCATTTTGTTCGGGAGTGTATGGCGCGGCATATTGATGCTTGATCCCCTCATCGCTCAAGAACTCGTTCATAGTGTAATTTTTGAACTCGGTGCCGTTGTCACTTCGAATTGCCTTGATCTCACAATTATGTTGACGTTGAGCTTCTTTGGCAAAGTTGATGAAGGTGTCTTGAGTTTCATCTTTAGTCTTGAGGAAGAACACCCATGTATATCTTGTATAGTCATCGACAATGACAAGGCAATACCTCCTCCCTCCCAAACTATCATAAGATGGAGGCCCAAAGAGATCCAAGTGAATGAGCTCGAGAGGCCTCAAAGTGGTAATGATAGTTGACACCTTATGAGCTTTTTCATGAAGTTTTCCGGCAATGCACGCACTACAAGGACGATCTTTGGCAAAAGACACATTGGTTAGTCAAAGGATGTGCTCCCCCTTAAAGAGAGCTTGTAAATTTCTCATGCCAACGTGCGCTAGCCGGCGATGCCAAAGCCACCCCACGTCGGCCTTGGCCATTAGACATGTTGCAAGATAAGTTTTCTCATTTGAGAAATCAACCACGTAAAGGTTGTCTTCAACATGCCCAACAAAGACCACTTTGAGATTGCTTCTCTTAAAGACGGTCACATGAAATTCACCGAAATGAGAATCATAACCGGCACGAGCCAATTGAATCGTAGAAAGTAAATTGTAGTGAAGAGATTGAACAAGCATGACATTCTTAATTGATGCATCACTAGAGATTACCACCTTGCCCAAACCCAATACCTTGCCCTTGCTATTGTCACCAAAAGAGATGTTTGAAGTGGCCTTGACCGAATCAATGAACTCCACAAGCATCTCCCTCTCTCCGGTCATATGATTGGTGCAACCACTATCGATCACCCATTGTGTTCCACCGGAGGTATAGTCCTACAAGAATCAAGCTTTGATTTTAGGTCCCCATTTTGCAATGGGTCCTAGAGAGTTAGCAATAAGGGTCTTAGGAACCCAAATAGTCCAAGCATAATCATCATAGTTAGTGCCAACAAATTTAGCAAAGATATGACCATCATTTCCTCTCATGAGGACATAAGATGGGTTGTTCTTGCCGGCAAACTCTTTGGAAATGGCCTTGTCCCTAGTGACCTTGCCATCCCCGACATTCCCTTTTTCCTTCTCCTTCTCCTTGTGTCCTTCATGAACAAATGCTATCTTTTGTTGGCGAGGAGAAGTAGGACCGATCTTCTTCTTGTTGCTCTTCTTCTTGGTCTTCTTCTTCTTAGAAGAGGGGTCAAACCCAATTCCCTCCTTGGCAACACACTCCTTTTGGTTGCTCAAGAGGTCATTGAGGTTTTTCTCCCCTTGAATGCACGACACAATCCCTTTCTCAATTTGGGCTTTTAACTTCTTATTCTCCTCTTGGAGAGAGGTGCAATCATGAGCAAAGTTAGCCGTACAAGATTCATCATTTAAATCAACATGAGGGACGGAAGTAAGAGCCTTAATGGTTGTAGCTTTAAGTTGAGCATACGACTCGGTGAGGGCAATGAGGTCACCTTTGACAACCTCGGAACTAGTCACAAGGACCTCATGTTCCTCAACAAGTCTCGTGTGATCAACTAGAAGCTTTTCAACCCTTACTTTAAGGGCATCGTTGTTCTCAAGAGCAAGTTGCAACGCATCATCGGTTTTAATGAAGTCAATTTTATGAGAAGACAAGGCTTCCTCAAGTGATGCTCTCATGACACTCTCTTCATATAGCTCGTGCTCGAGGAGTTCGACTCTCTCTTTTTCCTCTATGAGGAGGTTTTCAACGTTCTCAATAAAATCATCGTGTTCGGCGAGTGATTTAAGGAGATCACTAAAACGAGCACGAGCTTCACCATGAAGAGTGTTCATGAAAGCCATCAAGGATTCCTCATCATTATCCACACCATCATCACACTCATCCTACACTATCTCACATGAAACATTGGGAGTGTGGATGAAGGGTTTTTGAGAGTTGGACTTTGTTTTTACCTCTTTGGCCATGAGGCAATGATGAGTGAACGGCTTGTCCTCGTTGGGAGAGTCGAAGAGGCCGGTGGTGGAGGAGGAGGTAGTGGCATGCATGGCAATGGCGGCCGTGCCCACATAATCATCATCACCGTCATCTTCATCTCCGGACATGTACTCCTCATGAACAAGAGCCTTGTCATCTTTCCTCTTGGAAAACTTGGTGAACTTCTTCTTCTTGAGCACAAGCTTCTCGGACTTGTCTTCACGTCTCTCATAAGGACAATCGTGCACAAAATGTCTTGGGCTATCACAATTGTAGCATTTTCTTCGTCCAAACGAACTTCCTTGCAGATTCTTCCCTTTGTTTGCCATGGTCCCGGAATATTTCTTGACCAAGAGAGCCAAGTCTTCCGCAAAGTCATTTGCCGGGCATCAGGTGTCAACATCTTCCTCACAAGTCTCTTCAACAACTTCTTCATCCCTTGAGGGTTGGGCAAGTACTTTCTTGGCCTTCAATGCAAGATTTGAGTTCTTGGTGGCTTGAGCTATGGCAAAGGTCTTCTTGGACTTGGTCTCCAAAAGAACATGAGTTGAGAAGGTGGATACAACTTGTGCCGCGGTCAACTTAGAATAGTCCGGGCGTTGATGTATCATCATCACCATGGTATGTTCTGTGAGAACCATAGCATCAATGAACTTGTCCTTAATGAAATCATCATTTACCCAAGTGCACCCAAAGGTTCTCAAATTGAGCACAAGAGACTTCAACCTTCGATATACCTCTTCCGCGGACTCACCCTCATTTCTCACAAATAGGTTGACTTCTTGCTTGAGCAAAGCCAACCGAGATCTTTGAATTGCTTCATCACCTTCGAGGGCCTCCTCAAGGCAATCCCAAATTCCCTTGGCGGTCTTGAGGAGAGCAATGGAGTCACTATAGTCATCGGTCACCGCGGTGCGCAACATGTGGTGGGCGGTAGCATTGAGTTGATCATCAACTGCTTCTCTTGGAGTGAATTACTTGGGATCCTTGGGGTTGAAACCATTGACCACAATCCACCATAATTGTGTAGATGCACTGCGAATATGAGACTCCATATCTAGCCACTTAGCAAACGCGTTAGCTTTCAAAGGGGGCGGAGGCCCCACATGATTAATGCGAGGGTGCTGCAAGGGTTGTGGTGAGTAAAATGGTTCCACGGCATTGTACTTGGGAACTTGAGTGCGAGCCGGGGATGCAAGAGGTTCTCTCGAATCATCCGCATTTGGATCAAATGAGTTTGAGGCGGATGTCGAGGGCTTTAAGCGAGCATCAATTTCCTCCTTGACCGAGGAGCGAACTTCGTTCAACATAGCAGCTTTGAGGTCCGCAAACATTGAAAGAATATCGGCCGCGGTCAACGGGGCACCCGGGTTAATGGGGGCGACGGGAGCAACGGCCGGAGCAACGAGTGCATTGGCCGCGGCGGGAGTAGGTTTTGACCATCCTCCGCAAGTGGTGCGACACCTCCGTCATTCCCTAGATCAGCCATATTCTCTAAGGTTGTAAAACCTTATATTAGAGCACGAGGCTCTAATACCAATTGAAAGGATCGATACGGTCGACTAGAGGGGGGGTGAATAGGAGACTACAAATTTTACTCTTTCTTGTCAATTTTAAGGCTTAGCGGATAAAAAGGGTTCACTAGATATGCAACTAGGTGAACACAACCTATATGACAAGCAAGTTCTAAGCTAAGTATGCTAGGCAACAAACTAATTAGCAAGCCAAGAAGCATACAAGGCTAAGTAAAGTGCGGGAAAGGATTAACCACAAGTGAGACGAGGACGCGGATTTTATCCCGAAGTTCACTCTTCCTTGGGGAAGAGCTACTCTCCGTTTGGAGCGGTGCCGGAGCCAAAGCTTGCGGAACGCCACCGAAGGCTCACCGTAATCTCCTTCGAGTCACCCCCAACGGATGAGCCTCGAATCACTGGGGGTTGGTCTTGAAGGCGACCACCACACCTTTACAAACTTCTCCGAAGCACACCACAAGCAAGGAAGCTTCCGGAGGAACCTCTAACCGCCTAGGAGCCCAAGCTCCAAGAGTAACAAGTCATGGTGGATGAATGTAGCGGGAAATGCGATTTGGTTTGGTCAAAGTGTAGATCGGGTCTTGCTCTCCCAATCCCCAAAGTTTCAACAAGATTGGGTGGAGGGATTGAGAGTAGTGAGCAAAATGGGGTGTAGCAATGGAGGAGCTCAACAAGACATTAGGGTTAGGGGGTGGAGGAGGAAGAAGGGGGCTTTTATAGTGTTCTTGGCCGGGAGGGGATTTCTGCCCGTTGGACCCCGTGCGCATGGGCCAAGTCAGCCCCGTGCGCACGGGGTGTCCAGTGAGATGCGAGGTACCCCATGCGCACGGGCCAAGTCAGCCCCGTGCGCACGGGGAGTCCAGTGAGTTTCGAGGTACCCCGTGCGCACGGGCCAAGTCAGCCCCGTGCACACGGGGTGTCCAGAAATATTCTGACTACCCCATGCGCACGGGGGTCAGAGACCCCGTGCACACAGGGTGTCCAGAAGATTTCTGATGAAAACATCACAGGACACCACGGCAAAGCACACAACAAGTGGAATATCTTAGGAGGTGTAGGAGGGCTGGTGTATCTGTCTTGGAGGCATTCCCACACGACACTAATTCCACGAAGACCCCTCTTGATAGTGCGGTTTTACCTACGACTCAAATCGAACCAAAACGAAAAACCTTCGAGTCGCCGGTAACCACGCCTTTGATCTTTTTGGACTGGGGGGTCGCACACCTCCATCAATGGACACCTTGGAACCAATGTCCTGAGATAAACTTTAGCAACCAACATTAGTTCCACTAACCACATTGTCATCACACCAAAATATAATCTAAGTGATACTTGCACGTTCAATCTCCCCCTTTTTGGTGCATTGATGACAACAAGGTTAGGACATGGCATATAGGATACAACTTAAGTAAACAGCCATGCGACAATAGTTGATCAAAGGAGCTCCCCCTATATATGTGCAAGAAAAAAAATGCTTGATTATGCATCAAGCACACACATATGAGGCTCCCCCTAGATCCACATTGTCAAGGCATGTGATCAACATAATAAAACCCAACACGGTGCCTAGATCACATGCAAGTGTGGTGAGTAGAAAACGTGAGACTAACATATAGAAGCTTGATCATACTCCACAAGATATATCAACATAAGCATAGATAAATTCCATAAAGTACATAGTCTCTCACATAGACTAGGTAGCTCACGACCACACCGCGAAAGCAAGTAAATAAGAGTATCTCAAGCCAAATAAACACAACCAAAACAAACGAGAAACGAGGCCTTGAGATCTCACCCAACTAAAACCAACTGCAAACGCCCCTAATAGAACACTTCTCCCCCTTTGTCATCAAGACAACAAAAAGGGAAAAGGCGATGCTAACGAGACTCTAGACAAGAGGAGGTGCGCTCGAAGCATCATCATCATCATCATCAAAGTGCCATCCCCCCAAGGGAAAAGAACGAGCTGTGGTCACACTGTCGATGTCCTCGGACCCTGGACCAACCTCCTCACCAGCTGCAGCACGCTCAGCCTTCTCCTGACGCCTCACCAGCTTGCCCTTGTTGATCTCCTTGACCTGACGGCGCTGAATGGACTGACACATTTTAACATGTTGCTCACGGTCTTCAGAAGAGACTTCTTCTCCTCTCTGGTGAAACTGGCATCAGTAGCAACTTGCTTCCCTTTGCTACGCGGAATCCGCACATAGGATGAACATCCCTCAGTGTAGGTAGCACGATCCTCAGGCCTGGGGTTGCGCCCCTTCTTGGGAGGCACATATGGTGGAGGAGCAGCCGGAAGCCAGTTGGAATCACGCTTCGGAAAGGAGGTGCGGTACTTGGCAATGTACCTGGCGGGACAGACGGACTCAATCAAAGCTTGGATGAACGGAGCATAGATGCATGACTTGTTCTCCTGGACACACTGCCTGATCTCAAAGAACATGAAGTCCAGAACATCCACTTTCTTCTTGTTATGAAGGTAGACAAAGATATCCAACATGGAGCTCCTTAGATTGTGAGAGTCCCCGGTCTTAGGATTAAGCGTGTACCTAAGAATGTGACGCATAGTATCATAGGTTGGCTTCAAATGTTTGATAGAACCGGTGGTGAAGGCCTTGTCTGGCTTGTAAGCAAAAGCAATCTCATCCTTGTCTCTACCTGTCTCACGAACACGGCCATACTCAGGATGCTCCTCAGCAAAGAACCGATACGGAATGATGTCAGAGAACTTGGCCATGGAGGCCTCACACTCATATGTGCCAGACATCCAAGTCATAGTGCGAGCCTCATCACTGTGGAAGTATACGGTGGCAAAGAACTGCATCACAAGATCTTCACTGAACGGATGGTGGAAGGCGACGAACGGGATCAAGCCAAGCCTCCCGAGAGCACTATACACACTGGGATAGGTATGATCATTGTCCCGAAGAGCCTCCACATTGATTTGCTTGTGGGGGGCAAACTTGTTTTTCTTGGCATGATCAGCTCAGAGAACACCCGGTGTTGAAAATCATTCTTGAATCTTGGGTCAACCCCTGCATCAGTGTTTGGCACATAGGGGAAATCCTGCCTGCAAGCCCAAAGCTCTGGCTTGGTCCACTTAGAGAGAGGTAGATTCTTGACATTCCGACCTCCTGGGAGCACATGTTCCTCTCCTTCCTCCTCATCAACATCATCAGCAGAATCATCCTCATCTTCTATCTCTGCATCTGCGGGATTCTCATAGTGAGCATCTTCCTGCGAATCATACTCACTTCTGAATCCTCGGAGGCTTCAATCACTGGCTGCTTGGAGGCGGTACGGCGAACACGGCCCATCTCAGAGCCCTGACCACTTCCTTCGGACGGCTGACGAGGAGCCAAAGAGAATTCCCTGGAACCTGCCTTGGTGCGCTTGCGACGGAGCTCGGACCTCTTGTCAGCAGAGTCTGAAACACAACAGCAACAAAGCACAACAAACACGAGAGACACAAATAAGTACAAGTGCTCGAGAAGCTGGCGAGGAATGGAAGAGAGAGAAGAAGGAGGATTGGCACCACTGTGTACCCCGTGCACACGGGGATCTGACCACCATGGACACGGGGTCCCGTGCGCATGGTACAAGGCACGTGGACACAGGGTTCGCCCAGCGGCAACCACTTCCAGATCAAGATCTGGGAGTGAGTGCGGCAGGGAGAACTGCCACAGTAATGCCCATCCGCCCCTAGTCTATCACAAGGGAATGACTGGTAGACTAGTAGAGGAGGAAACCCTAGACTAAAACGGATCCAAAGGAGGAAAAAGAAGAACAAGGGGAGGGAGATACCAGAGGAGGACCCCATCCCGGAAGATCTCCACGGAGCAGCGAAGTCCCACGGCGCACGGAGGAGCACCGGCGACAAGGAGGCGACGGCGGCGGCCTAGAGGCGATCTGGGGCGTGGAGGGGGCGACTGGGTGGGAAATAACCCAAACCCCCCACGTCCCACCTCTTCAGGGCCAGAAACCGCAGACCCCGTGTGCACGGGCTAAAGGCCCCGTGCGCACGGGGTCCCCGTGCGCACGGTACAAGGGCCGTGGGCACGGGGTATCCAGAGGATTTTGACAGGAAGAAGCTTGTTGGGTTATGGCTGAATGCAAATTCTTACCAAGACCCCAAAGAGCATTCCCGCCTCACTTCTGAACACGTCGCAGAAGAAATCCAACACTACTAGAAAGGAGTATGTGTAGCACTTGCACTGGAAGAGACTCGAGAAAACACACACTCACGGAAACACGAACACAAGGACAAGAATAACCACACAAACAAAAGACAAAAACGATCCAACCTCCAACGGAGGGCGGTGGCCTTGCTGCCCCTGCTGTCACTGGGAAAGGACACCGCAAGATTGAACCCAAAGCTAAGCACTTCTCCCATTGCAAGAAAGATCAATCTAGTAGGCCAAACTAAACCGATAATTCGAAGAGACTTGCAAAGATATCAAATCATGCATATAAGAATTCAGAGAAGAATCAAATATTGTTCATAGATAATCTTGATCATAAACCCACAATTGATTGGATCTCGACAAACACACCGCAAAAAGTATTACATCGAATAGATCTCCAAGAACATCGAGGAGAACTTTGTATTGAGAATCAAAGAGAGAGATGAAGCCATCTAGCTAATAACTATGGACCCGAAGGTCTGTGGTAAACTACTCCCACATCATCGGAGAGGCTATGGTTTTGGTGTAGAAGCCCTTTGTGATCGAATCCCCCTCCGGCAGATCGCCAGAAAGGCCCCAAGAGGGGATCTCACGGGTAAAGAAGGTTGCGGTGGTGGAAAAGTGGTTTTGTGGCTCCCCTGGATGTTTTCAGGTAAGAGTATATATAGGCGAAAGAAGTAGGTCGGTGGAGCTACGAGGGGCCCACGAGGGTGGGGGCGCGCCTAACCCCCCTGGGCGCTTCCTCCTACCTCGTGGCTGCCTCGTTGTGTCTCTGACTTCCACTCCAAGTCTCCTGGATTGCGTTTGTTCCAAGGAAGATCCTCGCGAAGGTTTCATTCCGGTTGGATTCCGTTTGATATTCCTTTTCTGCGAAACACTGAAATAGGCAAAAAACAGCAATTTGCACTGGGCCTTCGGTTAATAGGTTAGTCCCAAAGATAATATAAAAGAGTATATTAAAGCCCAATAAACATCCAAAACAGATAATATAATAGCATGGAACAATCAAAAATTATAGATACGTTGGAGACGTATCATGCTGCTTCTTCAATATCTGATCTTCTTGCTCCAGCCGCCCAAACCAGCGCCGGTGGGACTGCCTGCTCCCGCCTCCCGTGGCCGGCTGTGCAGCCGCACAGGCCGCACCGCCCCACCCTACTCCATTGCTGTCCAGGCCATTCCTATACTCACCCACACCTCCTGTTATTTTCCGGCGACGGCGGCCGGACCAGTAAACCCTGGTACTCCCCACCGCGTGGGCAACCACTGCCGAGTCTTCCCCGGCTCCGTGTCGTTCCCTTCCTAGGCCTAGCCGTCATCCACTGCCCTGGTGCTCTCGGCGCGCCGTGGTCAACGGGGTCAACGAACGACATCCATCGGACGTGGACTGTACGTGGAGAGGCTAACAGTTGGGTCCACGGCCGCACACAAGGAAGTGCCTCCTTATTACACGCAAAATAATGATTTCTCCACTTGACATCTAGAACCCACCGGAAGGACCTCTGTATTTCGCGAAAAAACGTTCCCCCCGCTGACAGGTCGGACCCACCAGCTATATCTTCGCAGGCAAGGAAGTGCCTCCTTATTACGTACAAAAAAATGAATACTCCCCTGCTAGCTGGGACCCAGCATAGTGGGAGGCTGACATGTGGGCCTACTAAGTTGACGGGGACGGAGGGCTTTGTCAACTTAGTCAATATGAATGATTCTAGCTCCAGTGACCGTACGATGTCCATCCAACGGCCGTAGTGCTTCTTCAACCTCTGGTCTTCTTGCTCCAGCCGCCCAAAGCAGCGCCGGTCATGCCGCCTGCTCCTGCCTCCCATGGTCGGCTGTGCTGCTGCGAAGGCCTCACCACCCCCTAATAGTCCCACTACTGGCCAGGCCCTGCGGCGACGGCAGCCTCACACCGCAGCCGAACCAGTGAACCCTCGTACTCCTCTCCGCGTGGGCATCCACTGCCGCGTCTTCCCCGGCTCCGCGTCGTACCCTTCCTAGGCCTCACCGTCGTCCACCGCCTTGGTGCTCTCGGCGCGGCGTGGTCAATGTGGTCAATGAACGACTTCCATCGGCTGTACGTGGAGAGGCTGATAGCTAGGTCCACGGCCACAGCAAGGAAGTGCCTCCTTATTACGCGGAAAATAATGATTCCTCCACCGGACAGCAGGGACCCACCGGACGGGCCACCATATTTCGCGAAAAAAACGTTTCCCCCCTGACTGCTGGGACCCACCAGCTATATCTTCGCATGCAAGGAAGTGCGTCCATATTACGGGCAAAAAAAATGATTCGCCCCCTGACTACTGGGACCCACCAGCTACATCTTCGCACGGAAGGAAGTGCCTGACAGTCGGGACCCACCTAGTCGAAGCGTACGTAGTGTTGTCATTCTGGTCGCGAATGTGTACGTACATACTGGTCGATGTAGAGGCGCGCATGTGTCATAGTAGAGGCGCGCACGTGTCGTAGAAGAGGCGCGCACGTGTCGTAGTAGAGGCACACATGTAGCATGTACACGTACGTACAGCGGCCAGGGTGCAAGAAAGAAAATACGACCACGTACGTACATACGGGCGGGGTCTCGAACGCCTACTCGCGCATACGTACGGCTAGGGCTCGTGTACATGGCTGGTCGGAACAGTGAAACTACGTCGGCGTCATGTTCATCGGGAGGCAGCGGAATACGTCGTGTCATCGGGAGCCAACCGGCTTGGACGGAACAGCCGATGGAAACGAGGCCTGGTGTACCGCAGAACAGAGGAAACGGCCTTGTGTTCGACCGGCCACGGTCGAAACAAGATCCTGTTCATCGAGAGGGGTCTGGCGTACCGCAAAACGGAGGAAACGGACTTCCTACGGTCGAAACGGGGTCCTGTTGATCGGGAGGGGTGTGGTGTACCGCAAAACGGATGAAACGGACTTGTGTTGGAGCGCTATGGTCGAAACGGGGGTCCTGTTCATCGGGAGGGGTGTGGCGTACCGCAAAACGGGACTCCACAGGTTACTGTTCATCTCCACTGTCGACTGCCTCCACGGGCTACTGTTCATCCACCGTCGACCTCCTCCAGCCTCCACCTGCGACTATTCATCCACGGGCTCCTGTTCATCTAGCCTCCACCGCGCGCTCCTCCATCAGCTACTATTCAACCAGCCCTCTCCACGGGGTCCTGTTCAACCACCCCTCCACGGGGTCCTGTTCATCCAGCCCTCCACCAGCTACTGTTCAACCAGCCCTCCACCGGCTACTGTTCAACCAGCCCTCCACGGGGTCCTGTTCATCTACCGGCTCGGTCGATCGGGGGTCCTGTTCATCCAGCGGCAACGACCTCTAATACCACAGGGTCCTGTTCATCCAACCCCCAACTGGGAACTGTTCATCCAACCCCCCCCCCAACAACACTCAATGTTCATCAAGTGAAGGAGGCAGCAGTGTTCGATCAGCTTCAGTTAGCAGCAGTAGCGAAGGAATCACTCGGGTTCAGTAAACAGCAAGGGATCGATCGATCGCCCGGGTTTAGTAACGTGTAGCCTGCAGTGCAATTGCTCGGGTTCAGTTAGAGCCCAACGCCTCGCTCGGGTTCAGTTAGAGCCCAACGCCTCGCACACACGCGCGTACGTACGAGAGAAACGCACATCGCTCGGCCCTCGACCACCCACTGTAACCGGGAACTCCCTGATATATTCCTCGCCCTCGCTTCTACCACGGTTTTTTCCGTCATGGACGGCCCAAAGAATGTCATGCAGCTGCGTCTCCGGCCCGCCCAGGACGAAAACCCATTTTCTGTCATGATTTTTTGTCATAGAAGTAGGACCCCACCACATCTATGATGATACCGGGTTTTTTCACAATTATCGTCATAGAAGTGTCATAAGTATGACAAATTTTTTTCGTTCGGCCCAAAATGTCACGGATGTGTCTTTTTTTTGTAGTGTCCAAGTTTTGCACACGTTCAGCTCGATGATGTCCCTCGCCTTCTTGATCCAGCAAGGTGTTGAGGAAGTAGATGAGTTCCGTCAGCACGACGGCGTGGTGACAGTGATGGTGAAGTGATTCTCGCAGGGCTTCGCCTAAGCACTGCAAAACTATGACCGGGGGTGTAAACTTTGGAGGGGGGCGCCGCACACGGCTAAAGATTGTTGTTGTGTGTTCTAGGCGCTCCTCCTCACATATATATAGGTGGGAGGGGGAAGAGAGGCAGCCAGGGGCGCCCTAGGGTTAGCCGCCGTCCCCTAGGGGCCCTGCCTTGCCCTGCACCCCCTTTCCATGTATGCATGAAGGGGAAGGAAAGAGGGGGGTGAGGGAAGGAAGTGGGAATCCTAATCCACACTTTCCTTTCCCTTCCCCCCTTTCCTTCTCCTCCTCCTATAGGCTTATAGGGCGCACCATCCCCTTGTGGGCTGGTGTGTTCCTTCAGAAGGCCCATATGGCCCATAGGATTGCCGCGGGGGGGGGGGGGGGTACCCGAAACACCTTCCGGTGACCCGAAGTACCAGATACCCTCCGGAACACTTCCGGTGTCCGAATACCATCGTCCTATATATCAATCTTTACCTCTCGACCATTTCGAGACTCCTCGTCATGTCCGTGATCTCATCTGGGAATCCGAAAACATTCGGTCACCAAATCACATAACTCATATAATACTAAATCGTCATGGAACATTAAGCGTGCGGACCCTACGGGTTCGAGAACTATGTCGACATGACCGAGACACCTCTCCGGTCAATAACCAACAACAGAACCTGGATGCTCATATTGGGTCCTACATATTCTACGAAGATCTTTATCGGTTGAACCGTAATGACAACATACGTTATTCCCTTTGCCCATCGGTATGTTACTTGCCCGAGATTCAATCGTCGGTATCTTCATACCTAGTTCAATCTTGTTATCGGCAAGTCTCTTTACTCGTTCTGTAATTCATCATCCTGCAACTAACTTATTAGTCACTTTGCTTGCAAGGCTTCTTATGATGTGCATTACCGAAAGGGCCCAGAGATACCTCTCCGATACTCGGAGTGACAAATCCTAATCTCGATCTATGCTAACCCAACAAACACCTTTGGAGATACCTGTAGAGCATATTTATAATCACCCAACTACATTGTGATGTTTGATAGCACACAAGGTATTCCTCCGGTATCCTGGAGTTCCATAATCTCATAGTTGAAGGAATATGTATTTGACATGAAGAAAGCAATAGCAATAAAACTAAACGATCAATATGCTAAGCTAACGGATGGGTCTTCTCCATCACATCATTCTCCTAATGATGTGATCCCGTTATCAAATGACAACTCATGTCCATGTTTAGGAAACCTTAACCATCTTTCATCAACGAGCTAGTCAAGTAGAGGCTCACTAGGGACACAATGTTTGTTTATGTATTCACACATGTATTTAGGTTTCCGATCAATACAATTCTAGCATGAATAATAAACATTTATCATGAATAAGGAAATACAAAATAACAACTTTATTATTGCCTCTACGGCATATTTCCTTTATTCGCACTCTGAAAGATTTATATCTTTGATGGAAATGACTATCTCTACTTGAAAGAAAGAATGAGAATCAGAATTCAAGCCATTTATCTAGAACTGTGGCAAATTGTGGAAAATGGATACACCATTCAGCACCCTGATGCTCCAACTCCTGATGACAAAGCTATGCTGCGATTGGATGCACGAGCGAAATACATTATCTGTGTAAGTATCTCAAAGGACATTTTCATTCGATTCCGAACACTTGACGCTGCTAAGAAACTCTGGGATGCCATATAAAATGCTCATGAAGAATTCATCCCCAGAACAGGCCCTCACACTCAAATGCTTCATGCCATGTCTGCTGGTTTCAGAAGCCTTCAAAAAGAGAGTGCTATGGAACTCACTGATCGGTTGACAAACATTGTTGACAGACTTCATCAACGATGAGTAACTGATATCACTGATAAAGATGTGGTCAACAAGCTGCTCAATGCTCTTGATGTAACCTTCGATCCCATCATGGCAGAAATCAAGAGAAGACCAGACTATGAAGGACTTCACTATGTAGAGGTCATGACGATGTTGTGACTTCACGAAGAAAATATGGAACTAGAAAATGCAGATCAAGAATCTTCTTCGGAAGGTGAAGGAGAAATTCTCTCAAACTATGGCAGTTCACACGAAGAAGAAGATGTTGAAAATCAACACACCATCACCATAGAACTAGAGATGTTAACAGAAAGGCCAAGTGATCTCAGAAGACAAAATTTATGCCTCATGAATGAAGACGAATTTGACTTGCCTGAATCATCAAGAAGGTTACCTACAAAAGAAATGAAGTGCTTCAAGTGCAGACAATTCGGTCATCTCATAGCAGACTATCCCTGCTGGGAAGGAAAACCTAGCAACAGATGGAAATATCTTCACTGCGGTGGATTCACACGAATGGATCATCACACTAAGCTCTCGAAAGAAAATGAATCTTCCTCATCTTCTTTGATGAGACCAGTCACTGACGTGAAGGCCAGAGCAACCATCGAATCAAATATGAAGAAGATATCACAGCTAAATAGAGCATGTGCTGATATGAGTCTTGATTCTGAAGAGGAAGCGATCGACTCAGAATCAGAAGATGAAGAGCTTCACCGAAGGACATGAAGAAGCAATGCCTTCATTGCTTATGGATCATCTGAGAATTCATTCAAGTAAAACACTGGTGATGATGCCTCAAGTGATGATGAACCAATCACATTCTATGTCATGGAAAAATCATCTAAGGATCAGGTATCAGCAAAACACCAAAAATCCATGAATGGATATTCTCTTGAATATATTGCCTATGCTAAACTGGTCAAGATTGCTAAATCTCAACATGATGAACTTGAAATGCTTGATAAGAATCTTAGGAGAACCGAAGGATTACTGGTCGAAGAGATGGAAAAGAATCAAAAGTTGATGGAAGAGCATGACGCTTTTTCCTCAACTATTGATGATCTTTCAACAAACATGATTCTCTTTCTATCAACTTTGAGAGTTTATCTGATGAACTCCTTAACAGGAATCAAGAACTCGAGTCTCTAAAAGAATCTCATAACGCGCTTGTTAAAGAAAAGGCTTCTCTCTTTGCCGAGCAATCTGTTCGACTTCCTGATGATTTTGTGCCTCCGTGCTTAAAATGCCTAGAACGTAGTACTAATGATTCTCATGCTGAAACTTCTAATGCTATCATCGAGAATATTGCAACTACTACGAATGGTATCACTAACCCCTCTTACAAGGAATTTGATGTTGTCACTGAGGAAAATTGCAGGCTAAAGGACTTACTTGAGATAGGAATGCTAAGTAGCCTAAAAGGGCATCAAACCCTATGTGATGTGCTCAAGAAGTCAACACTACACAAAAATCCTCGAAAGGAAGGATTGGGTTTCGAAAGAAAACTCAACGTTGATGGAACCTACTGGACTCCTGAACATTATCCTCGGATGAGTTGGGTTCTTGCTAAAAGTAAAACACTCGAACCTGCAATTCTGTCGGGATATGATACTCCCATTACTGTTGTTTCTGATGAGTCTAATGACTCGAACTACAAATTCTTCAAACAACAGAATGGTAAGGTTTTTGCTCAATATGTTGGTACTAACTGCAGGTCTGGCTCACCCAAGAAGCAAATCTGGGTGAAGAAGTGCATTATTGAAAATCTATCTATCACTGCTAACTTGAATATGCAGAGTAATTCTCTTGAGATAATGATTATCATTTGCAGAATGGCGCAGGAAAACTTTTGAATGGGTATCGATCAAACCGTCGACAGAAGGAATACATGTGTATCTTCCCAAGTCATTATACTCATGTTTCTGGAAATAACTTCAGTGCATATTCATATGAATACTCTCGAAGTGCACAAGCATCTTATAGATCTCGCCGGAAAAATGCTCCTGCTCAGACGAAGCAAATGAGATCGTCGTTGCCCATGCAAGTATGGGTTGCGAAAAAGAACTAACCCTCTCTTGCGGATATTATCTCAGGAATTCCACTCGCTTATTCTTTATCCCGAGATCTATATTGTTGGTGCCAATTCCTTTGTGTTTTCATTCATCTTGTTTGCTTTTCGTTGTGTATGTGTTTTCGTCCGAATTCAACTCGCTCAGAGCTTGGTGCTTCTGCGCTTTCTCTCGTTGGGCTGAGTATTTTGATTCGGACCCTGTTATCCCTCTATTCTTTCTCATCCAATCTACGCTGTCCGTCATAAACATGCAATTTGACCTGAAGAAGATTTCAATCTGGCATCCTTGGTCGCGAATGAAATTAGCTTCGAACATTAATCTATTTTTGGCATTTGCCCTTCTTCAAACCTTTTGGCCTCTTGTTCAGTTTCCGAGATCTTCGCAGGAAACAACTGCCACATGCCCACGAGCCCCACGATCATTATCATGCCTGTTGAATGTGGAATGTCCCGCCTTTGTCGGCTATTGATTTCGGAAGCTTTGCAGGCTATAAATACCCCTCCCAGCTTCTTCTTCCTCATTTTTTCCTCAAACCCTCTCATGTTCCTCTCCCGAGCCCGAAATCGAAGCAACGCCGTCGAAGCACCTTGCCATGCAACTATGGTGAAGTATCGCCGTCCTTGGTTGCGCTGGTGCGGTAAATCCTCTCCTTTGCATTGCCATAGTTGATCCTTGCTGCCAAGTTAGGGCGCCTGGATCTGTAACTAGCCCTGTCTACTCCTCTGTTCTAGGGCTGTTCTTACCGACGCATTTTTCCTGATTTAATTCCTTGCGGTAGATCCTTAGGCTTAACTAGGTTATGACTGGTATGGTTTGTAGTTTTCCTCGTACTAGTTATCCTGGATCTAGGGTTCATGTGTATTTCTTTCGAAGGGTTGGATAGTTCCTATTCTTCCCTGTATGGTGTGTTGCAATTCTGTCGATGATATCTTCTCAACGTATACCATGGATTCCTTTGTTGCTTCAAAAAAAACTTTCTATTTTCAGTCAAAGTTACTTCTGTGCATGTTTGTGACCCTACCTTGTTTTTCCCTCGCATCTATTCTGCTTCACAGGTTGGTCATGGCTCATAGTTCGGAAGAGCAGTCTGGTTCTGAAGAAGAAGGATCTTGCCTCCGCCCGAAAGGAAAGCAGGGTAAGGAAGTCAGTTTCCCCTCGAGCTTCCCGAAAGAATCTGTTGCCAGAAAATCCAAGAAGGCTGCTTCTGCCTCATATGATGAGTCCTCCAATGAAGATGCTCCCGAAAAAATACCTATGTATGATCAACAAGCTCTTCTTAACAAGCCATATCAAAGTCCCTCACCAGTGAAAGTTTCACCCCCCCCCCCCGCTAAGGATGTCACCAAGACTTGCACCTGCTCCAGTCTCTGACAAACCTTTGGGTTCTGCCGCCCCTTCTGCGAAGAGAAAGCTGCTGCTCGAAGAGAAAGCTGATGTTTCTGTCAAGAAAGCCAAAACTAATGTTCCTGCTTCCACGGTGGAATAGAAATATGACTTCGATCTCATGATTGATGTTATTGAAAGTGTTGCCTATGATGCAAAATTAGTTGATTTGAGCAGTTTGGGTCTTCCTGATGATGTTACCAAGCTGGTAATGAAACATTTCGCTGCGCTGGGAAAAATGACCAAGAAGCTAAGTCAAGCTGTCGAGGACAAGAAAACCCTTGAGCAAATGAGGAAAGATGCCAGCATTGAATGTGAAAGGAAAAATCTGAATAAAGAGATTGTTGAGATCACAAAAGCTCTAAGTGTCATGAGAAATGACAAGATTAAATGGCACTCGCGTCTGAAAATGGAACTGTCTCAGCTGTGTGACCGAAGGAACGATAAATTAATCGTCAGGCTGAACTTGCTCGACGAAGAGTAAAGGAAGAGAAACGTCAAAAGGCTAAGGCTAGGGCTAGCAAGCTGGTAACCCACAAGTATATGGGATCGCAACCGTTTTCGAGGGTAGAGTATTCAACCCAAATTTATTGATTCAACACAAGGGGAGCCAAAAAATATTCTCGAGTATTAGTAGCTGAGTTGTCAATTCAACCACACCTGAAAGACTTAATATATGCAACAAAGTATTTAGTAGCAAAGTAGTATGGAAGTAACGGTAACGGTGGCAAAAGTGATAGTAGCAGTATTGTATCAATCGTAACAGTGGCAACGGAAAAGTAACTAAGCAAAGATCAATATGTGAAAAGCTCGTACGCAATGGATCGATGATGGATAATTATGTTGGATAGCATTCATCATGCAACAGTTATAACATAGGGTGACACATAACTAGCTCCAATTCATCAATATAATGTAGGCATGCATTCCGAATATAGTCATACATGCTTATGGAAAAGAACTTGCATGACATCTTTTGTCCTACCCTCCCGTGGCAGCGGGGTCCTAATGGAAACTAAGGGATATTAAGGCATCCTTTTAATAGAGTACCAGACCAAAGAATTAGCACTTAGTTAATACATGAACTCCTCAAACTATGATCATCACCGGGAGTGGTCCCGACTATTGTCACTCCGGTGTTGCCGGATCATAACACGTAGTAGGTGACTATAACTTGCAAGATAGGATCAAGAACGCAAATATATTCATGAAAACATAATAGGTTCAGATCTGAAATCATGGCACTCGGGCCCTAGTGACAAGCATTAAGCATAGCAAAGTCATAACAACATCAATCTTAGAACATAGTGGATACTAGGGATCAAACCCTAACAAAACTAACTCGATTACATGGTAAATCTCATCCAACCCATCACGGTCCAGCAAGCCTACAATGAGATTACTCAGGCACGGCGGTGAGCATCATGAAATTGGTGATGGAGGATGGTTGATGATGACGACGGTGACGGATTCCCCTCTCCGGAGCCCAAAACGGACTCTAGATCTGCCCTCCCGAGGAAGAACAGGGTTTGGCGGCGGCTCCATATCGTAAAACGTGATGAATCCTTCTCTCTGATTTTTTTTCTCCCCGAACGTGAATATATGGAGTTGGAGTTGAGGTCGGTGGAGGTCCAGGGGGCCCACAAGGTCGGGTGGCGTGCCTCCCGCCCTTGTGGCCAGGGTGTGGGCCCCCTTCACTTGATTCTTTCGCCAATATTTTTTATTAATTCCAAAACTTATCTCCGTGAAGTTTCAGGTCATTCCGAGAACTTTTATTTCTGCACAAAAATAACACCATGGCAATTCTGTTGAAAACAGCGTCATTCCGGGTTAGTTCCATTCAAATCATGCAAGTTAGCGTCCAAAACAGGGGCAAAAGAGTTTGGAAAAGTAGATACGATGGAGACGTATCACAAGCCGAAAGGAATCAGCCTCCTCGCTCTCAAACAGTTGTTGATGCTCCGATTGATTCAAGCACCCCTCTGCAGCAGATACCACCATCCCCTCCCCACGAGGATGAACTCATGCAGCAAGCTGAACCTGCCGTGGTTATTATTCCTACCTTAGCTGGCCAAGAAACTGATCTTGTGGATATCTTTCTGAACAAAACTGATGAGGAAAATGCCCTGCCTGAGTAGCAAGCCCCAGAAGAGAATGAAGAGATTGAGGTTGAGAAGGCAGTTTCATCGCCTCTGAAGGAAATGCAAGTTGAGCCCTCTAGATCCAACAGGGAGGAAAATGACAAGGTTGAGGGGGAGCAAATTGCTTCCCGAGAGAATACCACCCGGTCACCTCATCTGGTGCCCCTACCCAGATGGAGGTTGATCCTGCTCATGCTTCTACTGCTTCGCAGTTAGAAGAGGAAAATAAATAAATCTGAAGAGCCCATGGCTCATGATGGAGATGTTGCACCCATTGTACCCCAAGAAACCGAGAAATAAGCCCATGTGACCCAGGCGTCTGAAGAGGTTGTTGTGCCTCCCACCAATGAGAATGCCCCGAAAGAAAAGTCCCTAGTGCCGGATAGTTAGAATGTCGGTGAAGGAGTTCTAGCGAGCAAGAATGAGTCCGTCATGTGCCGCAAAACCGTCTGCACCAGAGAAGTTGAAAAGTCCCTTGCTCCACTCAAGCCCACTAATGAATATTTGCCAGCATCTGATGATATCCGGTCCATGGAAATAAGCGATGAAGAAAATGTGAAAAATCCCCAGGAAACATTTCCCCTATTCCCTGTTGAATACCGCCCAAATGGTTCTGCATTCAACGAGCAGCTTCATCTTTTGAAGCTAGCATTCTTTGGGACCAATCCGTATGAAGGAGAAAGGAATTCACTGTCACCCAGATTCTGGACAGAAGAACATGTTGTGTATTATGCTAGGATTTTATTCGGCAAGAATCGGATTTTCAATCACAAGATATTGAACTTTGCTAAGCTCGAAGAATTACCATGTTTCCACCATTCCATCGAGCATTTTGAACATGCATTCCTAGAGGGATTTATTCGATTCAATCATGGATGGAATCGAGAGGTAATCCATCAGTTCTATGCCACTCTATACATCTCAGGAGAACTGGAGATAGCTCTACATGGATCCTCGAATGGATGACGGGAAGGGAAAAGATCAAATGCTCGGCCGATAAATTTTTAGCCCTGCTAAATCTTCCTTGATGTGAGTTTGAAAAAGATCGGGAACATAGGCTGCACCATTGAGAAGTCTCTGAAGAACAACTTCACATGTTGATGGATCCCAAGCAGGTTGGAGATGAATGCATTGCTATAGATCCTAGGAAGTTGGCCTATGAGAACAATATGAAGTTCTATATCCTCTGCAATTCTCTCACGCAAACCAATAGTCCAGAAACTATAAATGGCGTCATGGGAAATGTTCTATTAGCCATCTCTCGAGGGATTCGTTTCAATATTCCAGATCTATTCATTCGTAACTTGGTCGTGCTGCTGATAGCCGCCAGTCATTGAAGCCTTATGCCCCTTGGATCATGTATGCAATTGAGCAGCTCATTGATGAAAAAGTCTTCTGCCCTCATGTTCCAAAGGTTTTCATGCCACCACTGCGTGACACTCTCCGCATGGTGAAGGATATTGGCAAAGGAAAATCACATGTTGATGCTGCTGGCACTGCTTCTACATCTGAGACTGCTCCGAAGGTTAAGAAGGCCAAGGTTGAAATCCCTCATGAAGAAAATCCATCTTTGTATGATATTTGCATTCGCACACAACAAGCAATGGAAAGTCACATCAAGCTCGATCGAAAAGAAAAGCTAGAGTTGATGACTGAGTTGAATTCGCTTCATAATTATGTTCGACAAGCCCTTCTGCATGAGAAGGAACAAAAGAAGCACTCTTGGACTCTTCTGAGGCAACATTATTCTCGTAAGCAGCTGGCTGCCAAGGGTATCATGAAGGAATATGACTACCTAGAATTATTTGCTATTCCTCGCATCCGAAGGCAAACCCATGTGCTCCCTCAGCGTTCTGCATCAACAGACCTACTCTTTGTCGGACCAGATGATGAAATCGAAGACACAGCTGGGACACTCATCTACGAGCCAGATGTTTATCACACCATTTCCTCAAGAACCGGTGCTACTACACCTGCTTCTGCTTCGACTATCCCTTGCTCTGCGAATTCTAATTTGTCAAGCAGTGCAAATTCTAATTTCGAGGACATCCTAGACAAGTAGTGCCTCGTATGTTTTCTCTTTCCTTTTTGGCACTTGTTGACAAAAAGGGGGAGAAGTACATCGAGTGATAGATAAACGGGGTTTTTGCATGGTGTTTTTATTCGCCAATTGCTTTTTGCAGTTGAACGCTTTGGTTTTCCTCTAACAATTTGCTTGCTGAACTTAACGCACCACATGTGGTGTTGAAATACTTGGTCACCATGTAATGTTAATAACCCCCTGCAATGCTATTTGCTTCAAACTATTTGTTTGCAGGTGCTATCGAAAGTTTATTCCCTTGCAATGATTATCCTCGATAATTTTCTATCGCACAGGGAAAATAAGAGTTCTTTCAAGGAAGACAGGAAATCATGCTTCTCTAAACAGAGATATTTCACTCCTTGAAACTTTATGATTATTATCTCTCGTTATCTAATGTTGCAGATGAAGAAAGTCAGCTTCACTTTAAAATCTCTTGAGATTTATCTATATGACTAACAAAGTGTTTTTCCTTACATACATCCCTCGTATCAACTTTGCTGCAGGAAAAAACTTCGTCGGAAACTGAACTTCTCCGTGCTATTCTCGAGTATCTATCTTGCAGGGAACTTACATCTCATGTGGACTCAAATTATGTTCTGAGAAAACCTTCATGTCATATCTTTCGTCACAAATCTTTTCAAAATATTCACTATAACTATCTAATTCTTTTCAAAGATTGTGTGACAGGAATTATCTCAGACACTGTCGAGGGCATTGAAGGTGACCACAAATGAGATATTATGTCAATGACACTCATACGAAGATTCACCTCGCTTCCTTCCGATTTAACTACGCACTCAAATGGTGCATATCTTCAGGGGGAGCATGTTTTATCTTCGTAATTATCTCTCGTCGTTTATTATCCTTTGCATTACATTCCATTCATTATCCATCCTTCGATGTGTTTTGTTTTGTCAACAATCGTCCAAAAAGGGGGAGATTGTTGGTGCAATATCTGCCTTCATGTGTTTTGGAGATTGTTGACATAAACAGGTATGGACTGATTTGTTTGCTAGTGCATATAGAGAGAAATAGTCCATACAAAACCGAAGAAAATGTTGTCTCCGGTGCTAAGTTCGAGGAACTTCACCGAAGTATATCTGCATTGCATAGAAGAAAGAGCTACATCTGTTGAAGACATGTAGACGAGAAGATTGATGTGAAGGAATTAACCCCTCGAAGGTTTACTGATGAAGCAAAGCAATTGGTTCGGTAGTGTCGTCCTAAGAACTTGACTACAGCGAACGGAAGTCGAAGACAAATTGAAGACGTAGTATTATTTTCGTTGTTCTTCTTTCATTCATTTGAGTCATAGGACCTCCGTACTATTAAGTGGGGGTATAGGTTCTCGAAGCTTAGATCCGCTATGATGGTTAGCCCAAAACTTACGAAAGTTGCGAGAGAAATCTCTTTGTGCTCCGAGCAAATGCTTGCCAGCAAGAGACTGTGATCTTCTTCGCTGCGAGAGATTTGTCTCAGACCGAGGAGTTAGCATTACTTGCTCCACAAGCAATGTTACCGTTGTGCTCAAAATCCAACCGTTGGACTCATGTCGTTTGGCCATTGGCTGCTCTCGATGTCCAATTTGGCCATTTCCCATCAGGGAAGGCTGCGGCTATAAATAGCCTCCCCACACCGGCTTTGTCCGGTGGCTGCTCGCTTAAGATTTCTGAGAAGATTGATTTGAGCACCCCCTCTCCGAGCGGTTTGAGATTAAGATCCACCGAGCGAAAAATCAAGAGCCCAAACTTAGACAGTGGTTGAGCATCACAGTAGTTCTGAGTTAGAGTTCTTGTACCTATTACTCTTGAGAGCTGCACACTCTCTAGACGGATAGGTTACGGCTCGAGTGTTGAAGATTTGTTGTCTTCACCGAGCTAGATCTTCAGCAACCAAGAGTGATTGTGGTTCGCGAAGGTCGACCGAAGGTTTGGAGATCGCCGACAAGTATCTACCACGAGTGAAATCAACTGAAGTCTGATCAGCTTCGAGTTGAAGGAGAATAGGGTGAAGAGAGTTTATCTTCCGTGTTAAGTCACAACCCCTCCAACCAAACGTAGCCCTTTGGCAGAAGGGTGAACTGGTCTACCAAATCTCTCTATCGCCATCGAGCACCACTAGTTCAATTTACTTTTTTTACTGGGAACTGTAGGGGAAACCCCCACAGCATATCAAAACTTTATTGATAAAGAGAGAGCAAGTACAAGTATTATGGGGGATTACAAGAGTAATCAAACTAAACTAAGGGAAGAAGCAAGTTAAAATTACAGAATATTGGCCTCAAGGTGGCAGAAATGAGATCCATCTAAGGAGATCATCCTTATAGGCAGCTTTCACTCTATAGGCAGTTCAATTTACTTCACCGCATTACTTTCAGCAGTTCTCTTTTGTGCTCTATGACGATAGTTAATCTGGCCAGTTATTCTCTGTCGCTTATCATTTGGCTCCACTCTCGCTGTGTCAGTTATCATTCGTTGCTTGCAGTGTTGCACTCTCCTGTTATGCCATCTTAGTCTGTGTTATTTTCTGTGACGTGATCATTTACCTCGTTATAGTTTTGCTTCGATATTATCCATCATGGTTCATTTTTAAGCTCTCTGTCATGATATTATTCCTGTTGGCATACTGTATTACCATCGTTATCATCAAGCCTATTGTATCCGATGCTCAAACCATTATTGCATCCTACATCGAAGGTTTTGTTCCTCAATAGTATGCTTGTTTGAATTCATATCTGCCGAACCTTATTTCCGCTGTTGTGTTTAGGATCTTTTCAAAACATTCGAAAGAATTTTTAAATCTCCCATTCACCCCCCTTTGGTCGATATACTCTCGGTCCTAAAATGGTGTTTTTGGGATTTATGGGAATTTATAAAGGAATTATTTTACATATGTGCCCCTGGTTCCTTAGCTCTACTCATTCATCCCCGCGCTCTTAACTTTTGCTCAATTTTCCCCACTCCCTTGCCAGAAACCCTCATAACTGGGCACAACGGACATTGTTGTCGGGTCAAAGGCTTGACCATTAACTCTGACTAGTGGGGCCATGCTGGACTGTGTCGTCCGTTCGACCTGACAAGTGGGGCCGCGTTGGGTGGTGTCACTCTTCGACCGTTGGGTCGTGGTTTCGTTGGCCCGTCCCTTGCATTAAACGTGTGCGCGCGCCGCCAGGATAGAAGCCTGCTATGCATGCACCCAGCAAAGCCTGCCTGCATGCGTCGATCGAGCCTGCATGCACCGATGCCACGATCCCACGATGCGCCGACCGAGCCTGCATGCGCCGATGCATCCGCCATGATGCACTGACCGAGCAGCTTTCTTACACGCCAGCCGCCGCGATGGTCACGGCCGCTGGTTCCTCTCTTCTAGCTAGGTGGCTACATATTTGTGGTTTGTGTAAAAAAAGAGCCACTCCCTTGCTTAGCTCTACTCATTCATCCCTACTAACAAAGCTTGCTTGCATGCACTAGGTGGTTACTAACAAGGGAACCCTACTAACAAGCCGAGCTCTCTAAGAAAACAATCAACAAATATGTAGTCCCAATATGTAGATAGGGCCAACAAGCCCATAGCACGATCACATAGTTCAAACTAGGAAGAACTTAATAATCACAGATAGAAAACTTAAGCCAACAAGCCCATAGCAACTCCAACATAGTTCAATTACAACTTAACATAACATAGACAAAAAAAGATAGAGGGTTTAGAACCCTAGTCGCCGCCTTATCCACCTCGCTCCTCCTCCGGGTGCCCTTTTCACTGCTCCTCCAGGGCGTTGTCGATGGGGTACGGAAGAGTGTGCATGCGCGTTGCGGTGGGGAAGATGTTGGTGTACTTCGTGAACCTGTTGTGGGTGGTGAAAGCGATGAACTCGGAGCCAGACCAAAACACCTGACCGAGGAGGTAGAAGGCGTTGAGTGTGTTGATGAAGTGGGCAAGGAGAGCAACCACCACCCGGTTTTGGATGGCCTCCTCGACACGGAACATCGTTAGAGATCCCCTCGGGAGGTGGTGGCAGCCGGACGCGAGGAAGAACTCGGTGAAGTTCCTTGCGGTCCTCAGCCTTGATATCGCCCACACACATAGTGTGCGATCAATGTACACGCCGGTAGGGTAGAGCCTCTCCGGCACGGTGGGTGGGAAGCGGTAGGTTGGTCCGGTGTACTGCATGTCTGAGGGATGTGCAGAAGAAGGAGAAGGGGTCGAAGAGCAAGAAGGGCTGATGGATGAGGGATGGCAGAGGCAGAGGGTGCGATATGGCAGAGGCAGAGTGTGGCTTAAATAGCCGTAGTGCTACGTGTTATTTGGCCGTGGCAATAACGGGCTCAAATGTAAAGTTAGTAGCCCGTTTCTCAAACCCACTTCAGCATCGGGAGTGTACATGCGTGGGAAACGGTGGTTTGAAAAGAAGAAGAAAAACAAGCTAATTGCACACGTGGGAATCCGTGGTCATATATATATTATATGAACAAAAAGAGACAATTTTTGAAGGGCTTGTGGCCATTTTGCATGATAAAAATAAATTTAAAAATTTGGTCATTTTGCATGATAAAAAAAAGATAGAGGGCCTGTGGCCATTATACAAATGCAAAATGACCCATTTTTTAATAGTTTGTGGCCATTTTGCATGATAAAAATAAATTTAGCCCTTATAAATTTGGTCATTTTGCATTTGTATAGAACAAAAAGAACTAAATTTTCTATGCAATGTCAATTGATGTGTAATTTCAAATGATGCAAACAAAAACAGAGCCAACACGTTCACAAAAAACAGAGCCAGCACATTCACAAAAAAAACGACGCAATTCGACGGCCCAACCAAAGCTTGGTTTCCTTTTGGGCCCAATAACAACATTTTTTCACGGAGTCAGTGGTGGGCGAGTAGCCGAACACAACCAACAGGATCGCCTCTCGCGGATCGCCCCACGATCCAACGATGCGGAGCCGTCCTTGTGATCCAACGGCCCGGAGCCTGCACGCAGCCTGCCCACCGAATCCTTCTAGAAGACCACATCCGAGGGCTGTCGCTTGGCACCAGGGTATGATCGGACGGCTGACGTTCGAAGCTAGGGTTAGGCGAAACCCCGCGGGGTTTCGAGGGGTTTTGAGCTGGTCAACGGGGTTACGAAAGCTTTGACTGAGCACAACTAATTTAAAAAATCGAAAAAATATGAAACCTTCGCCGTTCATCGTTTTATAAGACACACTAACGAGGAAAAATACTAAACTTGGTCTATGGTCATTTTCATGAAAAACCAGTAGCTGGCACGATCGAGGTCAAATGAGCACCATTAATTTAAAAAAATCAAAAAATATGAAACCTGCGCACAATGTTGTCTTATGTGACATGTTAGCAACCAAAAATCATTAACTTGGTCTATGGTCATTTTCATGAGAAAACCTTCACACATATGAGCTATCACCTACAAGATTTCATACAGTTCAAGGAGATGAGGTAGGGTTACCTTCTGTTTTTGAAAAATTTAAAAAATCAAAAAAATCACCAAAGCTTTATTTCAAAGTGAATAAGAAGGATCTGAACTTAGTTTTCCATTTTCATATTTTAAACGTGTTTTTAATAGTTTTTATATTAAAGCATATTTTTCAAAAGAAAATCTAAAAATATGAAGATTAATTCAAAAAAAGTGAGACTTTGAATCTACACTATATAGATTGAATATGTGTTAATAAAAAAACATTTGGCTCATTTAGAGTAGGTCCAAAAAAACTTGATTACAAATGCGTTGTTTACCCTACCCTGGGAGCTCATTTGGAGCACATTTCTCAAATTCAAATTTCTTTGACCTCCTCTAAATCACCTCAAATTTTGCACACATGATCTCCTACACAAACATAGATAGTTTGTCAAGGTTTTTTTGCATTTTCTTGAATTTACACAAACATACATAGATAATTTGCTGGTGGGAAAAAGCATGCATTTGAGTTGATTACTAAACATGAGACCAATAACATGTGTGATCAGTGAAGCAACACTGAAACAACATGTGTGATCAGTGAAGCAACATTGAAGTGATCAGTGAAGCAACACTGAAGCAACATGTCTGATCAGTGAAGCAACACTGAAACAACATGTTTGATCATTGCAGCACCTAAACTCATAGTTCACAACATCTAAACAGAACTAACCATACACCATAGGAAAATATAAGGACCGACAAATATAGATAGAATAATACGTTACTACACTACTGCAGGTTGCTGCTAACGCGACGCTATGATCAGAGACCCTTCGACGAAATTGTGTGCGATGCCATAATCGCAAACGATGGTGTAAAAAACATCAAAAAAGGTGCAAAACGTTTGCGATGGAGGATGCATCAAACACGGTTCATATTTTAGTTGTGTGTGCGATGCAGGGCATACGGTTCAGCTCAATTAACCGTTTGCGATGAGGAGGAACAAAAGAAACGGGCAGCCAGATGAAGGTGTGTGCAATGTACAGCATACGGTTCACTCGGATGAACTGTTTGTGATTAGGCAACACAGAAGAACGGTCAGCCAGGTCAAAGGTGCGTGTGATATACGGCATGCGGTTCACTCGGATGAACTGTTTGCGTTGAGACATGAGAACAGAAACGGTTCAAATAACCAAGATGTGTGTGATACAAGGCAAACATGTCTGTAATCGGAAACGTGTGTGAAGACCGATAACAACACAGACGATTACTGCTAACAAGCCGTGTGTGTTGTGAGCAAATGATTGCTGGTATACAATTGTGAGTGATTGATGAAAACATCACCGACGAGTTCCATTGTTTAGTCCGTGTGCGATGTGATTTTCTTTGTCTGCACAACATCTACACTCTGTCTACAGAGCATCAACATATATACTTAAAAAGACAGCATTGCGTAACCAAATTAAGCATACAATTACACAAGTGACTACACACATAACATTTCCACACACCAAAGAAAGCAATTACATGCATACTAAAGTAGGAGAAATGAGGATCTAATCATCTACTTATTGTTGCGACGACGCTTGCCATTGCTCTGCTTCCGGCTGGATCCCTGGCCGTTTTGAGGAAGGAGGCACTTCCTCATGTCAACGATCTGCCTGTACATGTCATAGCTCGTGTACGCCTCCTTGGCCGCATACACGACGTGAGCTTTGTCGAGTTTCTCCATCCAGGCCGAGTGCCAGGCACGCTTGTCCTTGTTGCATGAATCTTCATGTCTCTGTAGTAGGGGTCGATGATGGCCTCGGCAAGGTGAACTAGTGGGTCCTTCTCATGCTCCTTGCTGCCCCAGATCTTGTATTGGCCCTGGATGTCGACAAGATTCTGGCAGGCGATGCCCGAATTCTCGAGCGCCTTTACATCGTTGGTGATGTCCACCGTAGCGAACATGTAGTGGGGGCTGTTGACAAACCTGGCAAAATGCTCGCAAGGCCTTGTGGCCAGGCAGTAGTGGTAGACGAGGACATGGTGGCACACGCACATCTGGGCGATGGCAACCCTGGGACAAGACCCGGCACGAGCGCGGGTGTACTCGAGGTCGAACCCGACCACCTTGTACTTCTCCGCGGCAAGAAACAGCTCCATGATGTGGATGGAGTGCCCCACCCAGACCGGGTCGTTGGTGTACACCACCGAGAGGTCAATGAACCTTCTGTGGGTGTCCACCACGGCACGCATGGTGAACTGCTGCTCATCGTCGGCAGCCGCTCAGAGCGCCATTGGAGCCGCGCAGGATACCCTCTAAGAATTTCTCGTGGTGAGTGTGCTTCTCGCAATGGTGGGGCGCGATCGAAAGGTTGAAGAGACACAAGGGTAGGTTAAATGGCCGCTGTAATAAATGGGGGCCGGCCGGCCTGTAATTCTCACGTCTTGTCACGGCGTTCATAGCGGAGGATTCCAGTGCACGCTTGACAACACCGCACCGCACGCGTGGGCTCGAAGAGGCGCCAAATGTATCGTCGGTGAGCCTATTCCCGCGCTACGGTTCCAATTTTGGGAACCGTGTGTTATTGACATACTACCTCCGTCCTTGTTTATTGGTCCCCTATTGTAATTTTTACCAAAATTGGGCGAAATATTTAACATACTCAGACATAGATAATAAGCATACACGTACATAAGCATAGTTCAACCATAAGTACATAGTTCAACCATCATTAAGCATACTCAAGCGTACATAGTTTGATCCATCCCACATCTCATCTCACATGCGCCCGGCACGATCCTGAAGCTTCTCCAGGTACTCGGCGTACGCGCCGTGCGCCACCCTGCGAGAATACTTCTACTTGAAGGAGCCAACGGCCCGTCCTCTTGCATGCGCCAGAACACTTAGATACGCGTCATGAAGCTTGTGGTTGCAAAATGGACATCCATAGCCATCGTTCCAGGTCCTAATACGTCTGTTATGCATTCCCGCATAAAGCTCCCTCAGGATTCGCCTCTTGTACCTCCTCTGGGCATCTTCATCCTCGCTGTCCACATCGTCAGACAACACCTATACAAATAGTAAAGCAAATTTGCATCAAATCACTGATTACATGCCGTGAAGTAGGATTAGGAATTTATGGCTATTTAATTATACATATATCCAGAGATTATGGTTCGATTTTTAAGCATAGTCGTCTATGTACAGACCAATCTTGCAGAAAATAATTGCACAAACATATGTAGGTCATTCAAAATCAATTGTCAAGTCCTGCCTAGGAATTATTAGCACAAACACTAACCCTAGTCGGATTACTAGCAGAAATCATTTGCACAGATGAAACAACTAATCACTTATCACCTGTACCATTCAAACAATTAATACACTACACGGATCTAACGAAACTTACTCAAATTTCATGGATTGGGAGAACATAACCATAGGATTTCTATTACAAAAAGGGGGAGGCAGGAGTAACCAGAGAAACCCTATGATCTATTTGACACATAAATGGGTATAGATGACTAACCAGCTGTCCGTCATTGTCGGAGTCGTCGCCGGAGTGGTCGTCGGAGTCGTCGCCGGAGTGGTCGTCGGAGTCGTCGCCGGAGTGGTCGTCGGAGTCGTCGCCGGAGTGGTCGTCGGAGTCGGTGTGGAACTCCGCCTCCGACTGTGGAAGCTCGACGAAGTCAGGGTGCAGCGGTAACTCGCCGGCGGTGACGGAAACCTCTGTCTCCATCTCCACGCCGTGCTCCGGTGCTTTAGCAGCCCCGGCGTTGCCACTCCCTCCGAGGGGGCGCTTCGGCGGCATCCTCATACACTGACGGCTTTGAGGACTGAGAGCGGCGTCGCGGATGCAAGCGGAGAGAGAGGATTGTGTGTGCTTAGCGAGGATGGGGGTGCGGCCGCTCGGGCGCACCATTAATATGGAGTAGTGGGAGTTGTGGGAGAGAAGCAGGCCGCGGTCAAACCGATGGCTCGCCTCCCGGTGAGCCTGCGCACCGGACTGCTGGCATGCCTACCAAAGTTTCACACAGCTACTCGCACGCCTCCCGATGACACTGCGCAGCGAGCACGCCTCCGTCAATTCACACCCCTGCACGCACGCCTCCCCGTCTGCATGCGCGGCGGACTGCTCGCATGCGTCCCGTCAACTCACGCCTGCTCGCACGCCACACGGGTCGCGCGGCGGCACGTATATTGTTTTTCTATTTGGATGATTAATGATGCCGCTTTATTGCTTAACCGGAGCATGGCACGTATCCATTGTTGGTCTAACGCTCACGGTTTGAATAAATAATCCGTTTGGGATATTGGTTCCCAATTATTAATAATCTTCCGTCTGTAATTAGATAAAGATTACATCAAAACTGGTCTCAAATTTGACAAAAAAAAGTACAATGCCACTTTGTATTGGTGTCCATATGACAACACGATAAGTTTCATGAACTTCAAATAAGTTTTGGATGTACTAGAATTTAAAAATCAAGATTCTCATTGTTTGAAATTTGTTGCACTGGGAGTAAACATGCACCCAGTGAGACACATGTGTTTTTGCAATCCATTTAGGTGCACTGTCATGTGTGCATGTAGCTCAAATTTGATTTTTGCACATTATACCCATAGAAAATCAATCAATGTACTAAAACGTCTTAACGATCTCTATGATTTTTTTGAAATTAAAACGTCCCTCCTTTGGTAACATGTATGTTCACCACGGGATAATTAATTTAACATGCATCATAGTTGCGGTGGATTCGCGGTGTGTGTGTGTGTGTGCGTCTGGGGGTGGCGGGTGGCTCATAGTACACTATGAGTTGTGAGCCACCGTGTGGGTTGGCCGTTTTGTTAGGCAGGCCGGTGCCACATCAGAGTCGTGAAATCATTATTTACAACATTACACAACCCTTTCATACATACATTTTTTGGCCACATTTAGTCGATGGGTGTCCTACACGACATTCGATACTCGCGTGTGACGCTTTTTGTGGGCCCGCAAGGTCCTCGTCCATCACTTTGACGAATAGCCGATAGTGAGGTTAATTTGACCAGCAAGGTAGAATCTTTTTTGTTTGTGTTATGGTGGTATATAGTACGCGTCGAAGAGGTGGGAGGGGACTAGCATATATACTATACGTATGCATCCATGAACAAGTACACCTCACTCAGTGTCGGGACTTTTTGGTTACCGAGGCACGTGCCACATCAAAATTGTGAAATTGGTTATTCAAACATCACACAACACCTTTTTGGGCCACATGCATATCCTAGCTAGGACACTCACGTGTGATGCTTCCATCTGTGGGCCCACGAGGCCATCGTCGATGCATGCATGCATCACTTTGACCTACATCGGGAGAGGTTAATTAATTTCACCATCGATGAGGATTCTTTTGGGTTGTACATATATTACGGCAGGAGCATATAGTATGCGGTGAAGAGGGGGGAAGGGGACCATCATATGTAGTACGCTTGATATGAACCTCACTCTGTGTAGGTGCATGGTTTATGGTTTTTGAGGCATGTGGCACATCAAAGTTGTGCATTTTGGGTATTCAACATATATATGTTTGGCCCACATGCAAAGCGGTGGTGGTTGTCCTCTCGCACCCACTTAAGCAGTTATCAGCGATATTGATGCTTTCCATTTGTGGGCCCGCTTGGTCCATCACTACTTTTTGCCTGACAACAAGAGAGGTTAATTTGACTTAGGAGGGGATTATTATTTTTTCTCTGGGATGACATGCATGATACAGTTTGAGCACACACACATGCATGTGTACGCATGAATCCCTCCCATCGAGTCGAAGTGGCTAGTACACCGACACATCATGAACCGATCTCGCACTCTGTGGGGAGCTAGTGTACGATTTTTAACACACGCGCCACATCAATGTTGTGTATTCAAACATGCATGCACGCATCACCTCCATACATATGCATGTAGTGGTTGCCTTTGAACGATACACTCCCTCGCGTGGTTATCGGCGACAATCCTATATATTCATGGGCCCCTGTGGACATCCATGATCACCTTAACCAACAACAAGATAGGTTACCATGGCGGATTCTTCATTTGGTTCGTGTTATCGTAGTATAGGTCATGGTGAGATTCAGACCTAATTAAGTTTGAGTGCATATACTATGCACGCATGCATGCATGAATCCCCGTTGTTGGCTTGAAGTGCGGTGTAACATACATATGCATCGTCAACCTAACCCTCACTCAGTGTGGGGATTTCTAGTTCGAAATCACGGTGCCACACATCAAAGTTGTTTCATTGTTACTCAAAAACACACCTCTCCATACATATGTTTTGGCCACACGCATGCAGTGGTTGTCTTTGGGGCCTAGCTACTTGCGTGATTATTGGTGAGCTAGCCCATCTCCGGGGTCGCATGGACAGCCATCACTTTGACCAACAACAAGAGAGAGGTTGTACGACCAAGGTGGATTATTCTAGCTTGGTCCGTTCTACAATCCATCTTGGTGAGATATATGCCTCTCTGGCCCGCCGACTGAAAGTGTGTGGGGGGGTGCTACTTCGCACTTTGCTAGGTGAACCTCGGTTGGGGGGCCATGCATTCATAGCTTAGGATCCCCTTCGTGGCAACACGAGGGGGGTGGGGGGCTGCTAGCTACTTCGCACTTTGCTAGGTGAACCTCGGTTGAGGGGGAGGGGGCATGCATATTCATAGCTTAGGATTCCCTTCGTGCCGACACGAGGGGGGCTGCTAGCTACTTCGCACTTTGCTAGGTGAACCTCGGTTGGGGGGATGCATTCATAGCTTAGGATTCCCTTCGTGCCAACACGAGGGAGGGGTGGCTGCTAGCTACTTCGCACTTTGCTAGGGTGAACCTCGATTGGGGGGGCATGCATTCATAGCTTAGGATTCCCTTCGTGCCGACCCGAGGGAGGGGGCTGCTAGCTACTTTGCACTTTGCTAGGTGAACCTCGGTTACTATGGGGGGCATGCATTCATAACTTAGGATTCCCTTCGAACACGAGGGAGGGGGGCTGCTAGCTACTTCGCACTTTGCTAGGTGAATGAACCTCGGTTGGGGGGGGCATGCATTCATAGCTTAGGATTCCCTTCGTGCCGACATGAGGGAGGAGGGGGCTGCTAGCTACTTCGCACTTTGCTAGGGGAACCTCGGTTGGGGGGAGGGGGCATGCATTCATAGCTTAGGATTCCCTTCGTGCCGACACGAGGGGTGGGGGTGGGGGCAAGCAATACCGTGCGCTTTGCGAGAGAGGTGCCACATCGAAGTTGCATTTGGTATTAGAAAATCAAACCACCCTTTTGATACATAAATTTGGTCCACATGCAAGTGTGTTCATGTTCTGACCCTCTCACACATCATTTTTCGCCAAATTTATGAACATTGGACAAGTCGGATGACGCAACAGACACGGTTCACTCAAACTAACCATGTGCCACGCCGGTGCACCTGTCACGCACACATCTGCATAGTACATTGGGCTCCATGAGGCTCCCCCTCTCAAAAATATCTGCCCGCCTCGAGGGTTTTTCTGTTTCATAACACACAGTTGTTATCTCCGGACCATGTGCGATGTTTCTTGTTCCCAATCCCGCCCGCATCCCTAGAAAATATCTACCCGCCTCGAGGGTTTTTCTGTTTCATAACACACGGTTGTTATCTCTGGACCATGTGCGATGTTTCTTGTTCCCAATCCCGCCTGCATCCCTAGAAAATATCTGCCCGCCTCAAGGGTTTTTCTGTTTCATAACACACTGTTGTTACCTCCGGACCGTGTGCGATGCACTATCATCAAAATTTTCAATAGCCCGGCATTTCACTCCCGTCTTTGACTCCCGCGTAGTAAAATTTTCAGTACCCGCGTCATTTCCTCAAACACCCCGCGCCCCCCTTCCACACACACACACCAAAACCTCCTCCCTCGCTCAAAACCCTAGCAAGGTCCCCGCCGCCGCCGCAAGGCCTCCATTGTCAACATCTGCCGGTTTGCCAGTGCAGCTTACCCACCGATCTCCATACCCAGGCCACCCTGAGTTTCTTAGATGACGTCTGCCAAACGCCCCCTCCCACAAATCCCCATCCCCATCCCCCACTCTAGAGCGTCGCAGCCTAAGCCCAGCTACGCTTCCCGTAGATCTCGAGGAGCGAATGGCCCAAAAGAGGTGTATAGTGGTCTCTTCGCCCGACGTCGCCGAGGAAGCTGACGACCATTACTAGAGGCAGACACTCAAGCAGCGGGCTAGAGTATGCGGGCATGTCTCAGCCGCCGGCTACGACATCGAGGTCATCGACAGCAACGGCCTGAGGCGGGCTGTGTCACAGGTTAAGTGGCCTACCCCCAACCCCTCGGGTTCAACCGCCGTCGATCTCATCCATGGCCCCGCCACTGATCTCCTCTAGCTCGCTGTCAACAATTTGCCATTCTACATCGCCATCGAACCCCTTTTGCCATTTCTGAAGGACACATTCCGTGACGCTGGCTTGGGATCCAAAGCTTCCAAGTCAGACCTCATCGACGGCGACCACGAGGAGGGCACCCTCTCTGGCTCTTCCAAGGGAAAGAGCCCATCTGCTCTTCCAAGGGGAAAGTGCCCGTCTGCGACATCAGGGAGGGCACCCTACAACCGTGCTCTTCCAAGGGGAAGGAGCCCATCTGTGACAACATGGAGCACATCCAGGGTCCGTGCTCTTCCCACGGGAACGAGCCCATCTGTGACAAGTGAGGAAACCCATGATTTGTTTTGCCGTGCCTCTTCACAGGGGGAAACCCATGATTTGTTTTGTCGAGTCCCTTTTGTAGTGTAGTGAGAATATGTCCAGTTTTAATTGCTATATCTGGTTGTTTGCAGTATGCCTTGTTTATTTCATTTGTTCATAATGTGATGCTCTATATGTGCAATTATTTACTGTGCAGTACATTTCATCAATCCAGTTTTAAACATACCGACAGGAATGCATATATTTGCTTGCTGTTAAGCCTGTTATAGCTAGCATATGCCTCTTTTAAAGTTTTTTGATTGTTCGGTTGTTTGTAGTTAGCATATGTTCAGTTTCAAATGCTATCTTTGGTTGTTCGTAATATGCCTTATTTATTCCAGTTATTCACAACGTGATGTTCTATATGTGCAAGTATGAACTGTGCAGTTCAATTTCATCAGTACCAGTTTCAACAATACCACTATGAATGACTATATTTGGTTGCTGCATCTTGTAGTTAACACGCCTTTCCATTTTTATTTAACCATAACGAGTGTACTTAGACCGGCACAATACCAGTTTGAATGACTATGTTTGCTTGTTGTTAAATGTTAGGCCTGTTGCAGTTAGCACACCTTTCCACTTGTTTTGCTTTACTAGCATGCTTAAACCTGCACACTAAAGCTATCTTTTGGAGATTATTTTGTCTGCCATGTATAATTTTGGTTGATGTTTAGCCTGTCGTGCTTAACATGCTTCTCGATGTACCTACACAGGACAATTTTGGGAACGACTGCTGTTTTCCATCGAGGTTAGTTTCATCCCATGGCTTATATCTGCTCACTGTTCAGGGTATCGGTAGCTGGTACCATATAGGCCGGCGGCTGATAAGGGACTAATCGGTGAATCGGACTTTTAACTAAATATATCTGCAACCCATTTTTCGTTAGGTTAACTAGGGCCATATGTAATACATCTGAGGCTACATAGCAACATGCACTGTACTTAATGTCTAAATATGCAATCCCAGGCTACATAGCAACAAGGAAGAGTGTTACATTAATGTTCTAATGATGTCTAGATATACGTAGAAGAGCAGCAGCAACAACAACACAACCATGTTTGGATACTCAACTTAGCTAGAGGTTAGAGTTAGTTTCTAGCTGATTACTAACCCTGAACTAACTCCATTGAAAGAGTTGTTTGGATGGCAAGGTTAGATTGACAATAAATGCACTAGGAGAACTAGCTCCAATTAGCACCTCTTGGGTTGGATAGTTTTTTGGGTGGGTTATAGATGCAACTAGCTCAAACTAGCCCTTATGTTTAGATATACTTTAGGGCTATTTGAGCCCGAACTAGCTCAAACTAACTGTAACCCATGGATACAACAACAGTTAATCAGCCGATAATTTGTAAGAATGAACTAAACTCCTTCCAGCGCATAATATAAGATGTTAATTCATCTAATATGTGAGTATATTGGATGTTATAAGATACTCCCTCCGTTCCTAAATATTTGTCTTTTTAGAGATTTCAAATGGACTACCACATACGGATGTATATAGACATATTATAAAAGAGTGTTGTACTACATCATTGTGCAATTGCTGTTTAGCTTCTAATATTAACTTGGTGCTTTTAGGTACATATGTCATTGGTAAAGATCCGCGTTTTGACCCTTTCTGCGTATGGGGCAATGAGATATCGATGAACCAGCATCAAGTGAGGAAGCTGATAAAGATTGTTAGTAAAATGGGTCCAAAGATAGTAATTAAACTATTTGTTTACACTTTATCCAAGACAACAGCGAACTACAGGATGGTAAGTAAGAACTTTGCAGCCTTCTTTTTACTGCCCACAATGAGTTGTGTTAGATGACAATGTCTGAATCTTTTTCCATTGCAGTGGTTGCCAAAGCAGTTTACTCAAGATTACCTCTCAAACTACATGATTGGTGGGCATGCAAAGGTTAAAGTATTTCTACCAGAACACGATGATTATCTAGATGTTTTCATGAAGACCGTGAAGGATGGGCGGTCGGCCATCACAAGGGGTTGGACTAGAGTCGTGTGTGCCTTCTGCATGGAGGAGGGCACAATATAGGCATTCCGCTTCACCTTGTTCAACAACCAGAATATATTTCACCTCTTTCTTTACCGTCTTTAATAGTACAAGTATACAACTATGGTTCATCATTCTTTATTTGGTTCTTATGTAATTCTTGAACATACGTACCTATGAATCGAATAATGCATTGGTTGTTTGAACCTGATGGATATGAATAAAGCTGTAGCATACATTCAAATTGAAATTCAAATCTGGTACAATTTGGAAAAGCAGCAATTAAATTACGGTGAAATTACGCTCTCTAGGTTGTTACGGCACACACGGTTGGTAAAACACAAACGTTTGCGATATGCACCATAATCCGAGATGGTTCACAGAGAGGGAACGTGTGCAAGCATGCACACAGTTGCCGTTTGCAAATCATGTGCGATGTCAGACAATATCACAAACGGTGCGGGCAAACTAAACGTTTGTGTTAGTTGCCTTATCGTACACGATTCGCAACCATGAACTGTTTCTGATGAAGTATGCATCGTAAACGTTGCACCACAGAATAGGGTGTGCGATAGTTGTCGTGTACGACGATGTTACGATGGTCCGATGTTTCATAATCCTGTCCGACACTCGTACGACGATTAGCTAATCTTCTTAACGGTGAACCGTTTGTGATGGGCCGCGCATCATACACGTTCTATAATAGTGAACCATTCATGATGGGCCGCACATCGTAAACGTAGCACCACAGAATATCGACTGCGATGGCAATGCAAGCAGAAACGAGTAGGAGTACTGTAGGGGCCCTATCGCCGACGGTTTCTGGATCATGTGGGAAGGACCCCCTTATCGCCCACACTCACTTGGCAACGGTTCCAAATGCCGTCGCGGAAAGGGGTTAAAAACCGTTTGTTTAGGACTGACGCGTACCAGTGCTAGCATCACCATAGATTAAGTTCACACCATAAACTGCCACATTAAGTTTACCAAAAGTAACCAGACCCTAAGTACACAAAAGATTAAGATTTAGTTCACAGCATCACACCATCACAGCATCATCACATCACTTCACGCCGGAGTCAGGGCCTTCGCGAGCGCAGCATGCTGCCCCCTGATCATGTAGTCCTCCCCGCGGATCGCTACATCCTCTGCATGAGACAGAAGGTGATCGAAGCGGCCATCCTTGGGCTTTGGCTTGGTGGTGCAGTAGGGGCAGTGCCACTTCTAGAACTTGCGGTTGTAGAAGGAAGCAACTCCCTTGGCCTTGATCTTCTCCACCTCCTTGGCTGTGAAGGACGCAATGTTGCCCTTGTACACATCATCTCCAGAATCATACTGCAAACATGAATGAATTGCATTAATACATTATAGATTCATATACACCATGTCAAAGGAACTAAATGAACAAGGGATATGCTTACCTCATATTCAGAATCGTCACTAAACGCCCCCTCGTACGGGTCGTTTCGGCCAGCTTCCTCTCCCCCCAACCATCATCCTCCTGAATATACAATTACATCCATTGATCAAAAACCCCAATATGACATTCAAATAACACATTGATCATTGGTCATGCACACACATTGAAGAACAGAGCTAATATAACTACATATTGTGGACAAATTTATATACTAATGAATCAAATAACTAGTAGCCAATTGAAAATTTAGATATGCACACATGACACATTGATCATAGGGCTAATATACTCCCAATATCATAAATGTTTTAGAAGTGGGGTTTTTTTATTTCTGTGCCCCTTAGCTCTATGCATTCAAAAACCACATCCATCACTAGTATATCAATGTATTAGATTTGTACACACATTGATCAAAAACCCCAATATGACATTCAAATAACACATTGATCATTGGTCATGCACACACATTGAAGAACAGAGTTAATATAACTACATATTGTGGACAAATTCATATACTAATGAATCAAATAACTTCTTAATCAATGGATTCCATTTGGGCATATGACATTCAAAACCCCAATCTGAGTAGCATTCAAAAACAAATCTAATAGGGACCCAATCTCCCAATCTAATAAACATACATGTCTGTAGCATTAAAAACCCCAATATGTGAGGATTAAAAACAAATCTAATAAGCATACATCAGTGTAGCATTGAAGCACATCTAATAAACAGATCTATCTAGCATTTTTGCAACGAATTTATCCAACAAACCCTAGTACAAAAACCCCCATCCCCCCAATACAGAAAACCCCGGCCCATCCATCAAACCAACTACTCTAACCATCTTAACTACGGTATGAATCCACAATCTAACCAATCCAACTAACTCTACAAGCTAATATCCTAAAGCAAAGCAAGTGCAAATACCTCCTGCTCCTCACCAGGCTGCGCATGGGGGGTATTGGGATTGACTGCGCCGCTCGACGCCGTCACCTTCTGCAGCGCTGAGGCGGAGCCCGCCACCTCCTTCTCCACATCCGCAGCGATTGCGAGTTTCCCTGCACCGCTATGGACACCGCCGACATCTGCGGTCACTGCGCCCTGCAGCTCGACCACATCTCCGGCCGCTGCGCCGGCGTCGCCACGGGCTTCGGCCATCTCCGGGTGAAGGCGATGAAGGTGAGGAAGAGGATGCGGTGGGGGAGAGCGAGACGGTGCGGTCAAGGCAGTGGAGGAGAGTGAGACGACGCCGGTTGTCGGATCATGGGTTCCGGCAAAACCCTCAAGGTTCGACAACTGGGGTGCGCGCGAAGAATTCCTCCCTACCGATCCACGCCCTAGCTCGCTAAGATCTCGCGGACGAACTCGACGAACTCACAACAAAAAAGACACAAGATTTATACTGGTACGGGCCACTGTTGTGGTGTAATACCCTACTCCAGTGTGGTGGTGGTGGATTGCCTCTTGGGTTGATGATGAACAGTACAAGGGGAAGAACAGCCTCCTAAGGTTGAGGTGTTCTTGTGCTCGGTGTGTGGCTAAGGATTAGGTGAGGTGCCTCTAATCTGTCCCCCCCTATGGTGGTAGCTAGTTCTACTTATATAGGCCCTGGTCCTCTCCCCAAATATTGAGCGGGAAGGGAGCCAACAACAGCCAATTTGAAAGGGGACAGCCAGTACAACTTATCCTGACAAAAGCGGTCTTCGCCTGCAAAAGGCTCTGGTGGTGACGCCGTCTTGGGCTCCAAGGTGACCTCCGTCTCGCCGTCCTGCTGGTCTTGGTCTTGTTGCACCGATGTGGAAACCTTTGCTTGATGCCTCAGTACTCCGCGCCTGCGCTTGCCTCCTTAGCACCAAAGGGGAAACAAGGACACTGCGCGCGCTGGCGCCCGCCTAGCCTCGATCGTCATGGCTCACGTCACGAGAACCTCGCGAGGTTTGCCCCGCCTTGATCTCTCTGCTCCTCGCGAGGCAACCTGGTGAGGCCGCTCCTGAGGAGGTCTTGCATCGTCCGCCTCGCGAGGCTTGGCCCCTCGCGAGGGTCTTGAGTGCCTTGTTAATGAGGATGGGCCGTACAGGCCTGCTAGCTCAGCCACGCCGTGGGCCGCGGGCAGGCAAGTCTGGGGACCCCCATTCCCAGAACACCGACAGTAGCCCCCGGGCCCAAGGCGCGCTCGGGCTTGGCTTCGAGGCGAAGCCAAAGGTCAAGTGCGGAGCGCCGCGGGGCCCAAAAGCATGCGGCCTTGGTAGACGCATGGCGGTTGATTGGACGTGGGCGTCTCCGCTTCCCCACGCTGCCTCGGCATCTGCCCGACTTGACAAGTCCCTACGACATGCAAGGAAGACCATCATTACCTGTGATCGTGGGGGGTGCTGGTTGGCCTTCTCCTGCTATAAATGAGGGAGGGGCGGAGCCCCCGTCGCCCATTCTTTCCCATTCCGCTTGCTTCTTCCTCCTCTGCTCCACCACTGACTCCCATGGCGCCGTCGAAGAGGTTCTCCGCCGCAGAGAAGGGAAAGGCCCCTCGCGAGGGGCCCGGCTCCCCGGTGCCCAAGCGGGGACGCGGCCGTCCCCGTAAGCACACCACGACTCCCGCCATGGCCCCCCGCTCCTGGGGTGGCGCTAATGCGCGTGGCAGGGGTCGCTCCGGTCACGGCAGTCCCATTGATGAAGGGAGACGTGCCATGGTTGCGCGGCCTCCCCGGCCGCGCTTCCACTCGGCAGAGGTGCTGCCGGAGTTCGTTGTCTGGTCGGAGGATCCGACCGGCAACTGGCTTCAGCTTCCGTGCTTCTTCGTCGACGAGCTGCCAGCCTCTGGTCCAAGTGGGCTCTGGCTGCAGGTGGACGACTACTGCAGTAGGGCCTCCTGGGTCGTGGTTGAGGTCTCCGCCGCGGGCAACATAGCTCTGGCCCGAGGTTGGCAGACGTTCGCCCGCGCGCGTGGCCTGGGCAGGCGGTGCACCCTCCATTTCAAGTACGACGGTGATGCGACCCTCTATGTGAGGGTGTTTGGGGAAGATGGTCGCCGCGCCGGGTGCTGCCCCGAGATGAACGACAGCGAGGAGGTGCTCGGCCTTGGCGACGGCCGCGACGAGGGCGAGGGCGAGCCCGCCGGCCGCGCCTCATCCAGTTACGGTGGCTCTTCTCTTGGCGACAGCTCTAGCAGCGGTGGCTACGACCAGCCGCCGCGCCGCCGCGCTCGCTTCGAAGGTGGTAGCGGGTCGTCTCGTCGCCGCACCTCGGTGAAGCGCGAGGAGGGATCCGGCTAAGCTCGGGACGTCGCCAGGGGCCTGCCCCCGTGGACCGCTGCAGCGCCGCTTTTGTTTTGTTCTTCTTTTCTTTCCTGCATCAAAATGAAACCAGCATGGGCCCGGAGGGGCGTGTATCGAAATATGATTCCTCAATCATTACGCTATGCTTATCGTTATTTTGCACAGAGATAACTTAGCCTGGAGCGTTCGGGCAGCCCCCTCTTCACGAGGCACTTGTTTCCTCGTGCCCGTCTTAACTTAGCGGTCGCTGAGAAATTCATTAGGAAGCTCGCTAGGAGACTTATCGTTCACCCGAGCCTTGACCCAGCGCTTCATATTGCGGTACCCGAGGGGCACGGATTAGGAGAGATGCGCCAGCTTGTGGGCTCGAACGAGGGTGGCTTGCGAGAAGGCAGACGGAAGGCAGAGAGAAGGAAAAACGCTCGTGAGGGCACCTGCCTAGCCCCCTCGCGAGGTATGCGAGAGAGAGAACACAAGTGAACTAGAGTCGGAAAAGGCGGCAAAAGGCGACGGAACCAAATCAGCAAGGAACACCAGAAGCAAACTTCGATTAAAAGAAGGCGAGCCAACTACGGAAAGCAAATGAAAAGCCGCATTCGGCACCTAGTCTAGTCTTCAAGTCTTCTCACCAGCGCGGAGCTAAGTGCTGCCACTAGGCGTGGGAGGGAGTCCCCGAGGCCCGAGGGCGGCACTCCTGAGACTCTGGGGCGTGTACAACCCCACTCATTATTACGTGAGAGTGTCACGGGCGGCGATTCTTCACAGGCACTGGGCCTTTCTTCACAGGCAGTGGGCCTTGCTCACAGGCACTGGGCCTTTCTTCACAGGCACTGGGCCTTGCTTCATGGGTAGAACTTCCGGAGGTGCTGGATGTTCCAGGCGTTCTAGATGGGTACCCAGTCCTGCGTCTCCAGGCGCGCGCCGCCAGGCCTGGAGACATGGACGACCCTGAACGGGCCCTCCCACATAGGTGAGAGCTTGTGTAGCCCTTCCCTGGAGAGGACCCGCCTCAGGACGAGGTCGCCCGCCTCGAGTGTCCTGGAGCGGATGTTGCGGCAGTGGTATCACCGCAGCGCCTGCTGGTACCTTGCCGCCCTCAGTGCAGCTTCGCGGCGACGTTCCTCCCCCAGCACGAGGTCCATCCCCCGCATGGCGTCCTGCTGCATTTCATCAAATGCCAGGACCCGTGCGGAGCGATGCTTGACCTCGTGAGGGAGGACCGCTTCGGCTCCGTAGACAAGGAAGAATGGGGTCTCGCCCGTTGGCTTGGTGGTGGTGGTGCAGATGGACCACAACACGGACTGGAGCTCGTCGTACCAGCCCCTGCCGCAGGCCTCGAGCTTCTTCTTGAAGGTCCTGGTCTTGAGGCCCCTCAGGACCTCTACGTTGGCGCGTTCGGCCTAACCATTGCTCCTGGGGTGTGCCACCGAAGCGTAGCAGATCTACATTCCAAGGTTAGCACAGTATGTTTTGAAGAGGTTACTAGTGAATTGCGAGCCGTTATCTGTGGTGATGCGGTTGGGAACCCCGAAGCGGCTCACGAGGCCCTTGACGAACTTGACTGTGGAGCCAGCTGGGATGCTGCGGACGGCTTCTACTTCCGCCCACTTGGTGAACTTGTTGATGGCGACGTAGAGGTAGCGGCAGCCCCCAGGCGCTCGAGGGAACGGGCCCAAGATGTCCAGCCCCCAGACCGCGAATGGCCATGTGAGCGGGATGGTCTGGAGGCCCTGAGCCGGCTGATGGATCTGCTTGGCGTGGAACTGGCAGGCTTCACAGGACTTCACCAGTTCGGCCGCATCATTGAGCGTCGTGGGCCAGTAGAATCCGCTGCAGAATACCTTGCCGACAAGGGTCCGTGATGACGAGTGGTGCCCGCAATCCCCACCGTGTATGTCAGATAGCAACTCCTTCCCCTGGTCTCTGGAAATGCAACGCAATGAAACATCATTGGGCCGCCTCCTATACAACTCACCGTCCTGGATGCAGTATGTCGTGGCCTGCTGGGCCACGCGCTCTGCATCCTCCTCCTTCTCCGGCAGTGCCCCTTGCATCAGATAGTCCCTGAATTCCTTGGTCCAGCATCCCTCCTAGGGCTCGAGCGCCAAGAGTAGGCATGCTCCCGAAGTCGGGCCACAGGCTGGGGCTCCTGTGGCAGGCGGCTGCGGGAGCTCCTCCCGAGGCTGAGCTGTCCTTGAAAGCGGTGGCGTTGCTGACGGCTTGAAGAGCCGCTCCTCGAAGACACCGGGCTCTTGGGGCTGCCGCTTGGACGCCCTCCTGGCGATGTCGTCGGCTTCCTTGTTGGTTCCACGGGGCACATGCTGCAACTCCAGGCCCAGGAACTACTTTTCCATCTTACGCACTTCCGCGAGGTATGCCTGCATGTGCTCGTCCTTTGGCTCGTACACTTTGTTGGAGAAGTTGACGAGGAGCTATGAGTCGCCCCTAACGGTGAGGCGCTTCACCCCCAGAGCTGCCGCGGCCTTCAGGCCAGCTATGAGGCCTTCATATTCTGCAATGTTGTTGGAGACCTTCTCGCCCTACTGAAAGCAGAGCTGCACAGCGTAGTAGAGCTTGTCATGAGTGGGCGAGATGAGTACTGCTAAAGCCCCCGCGCCCTGATGCGCGAAGGCGCCATCGAAATACATGACCCAACCGTCTGGCGCCTCGCTTCCTGGTGAGGTGGACCGGTCTTCGCCTACTTCAAGTGTTGGGGCATCCGTCCATTCCGCCACAAAATCAGCGAGCGCGGCTCCCTTGATGACCCTGGTAGTGCTGAACTCCAACTGGAATGCCTGCAGCTCGATGTTCCACTCAGCAACCCTTCCAGCAGAGTTGGGGCTCCTCAGCACCCTCTCCAATGGGTAGGCTGAGACGACGTTGATGGGGTGGTGAAAGTGCAACTATCCCTGGGTGGTTTTGGTATTCCTAACAACATATAGCTCATTGAGCTAATGCTATTTCAAGATAAATATTTCAGGAAAGCTCAATGATTGGCATGTCATGGAATAGAATGTGGACCCTGCAAAATGCTAAGGACAGAAGATTGGCTCAAGCTCAAAGCACAAGACTCTACATTTTCTATTTTAGTGATCCAAGATCACATTGAGTCTATAGGAAAAGCCAATACTATTAAGAAGGGGTGAGGTGTTGCTTAATGAGGTTCTTGCTCAAAATGCTTAGTGATATGCTCCAAAACCCTCCAATACTTTCTCACATCCACATATCTCCCAAACCAAAAGCCCAACTCGGCCCCACCGAAATTTCATATCCGGAGCCACCGAGTTCAGTTGACATAGCCACTGCCAAAAACCCTAGTCTTTTCGGTCTCACCGACAGGGATCTCGGTCTCACCGAGATGGGATTGTAATCTCTCTGTTTCCCTTCGTAACATTTCGGTCAAACCGAGATGAGCGATCAGTCCCACCGAGATTGCAATGCAAACACTCTGTTTCCTTTTCGTAATGTTTTGGTCCAACCGAGATGAGTGAATCGGTCCCACCGAGTTTGCCTGACCAACTCTCTGTTTGTCTATTACCAAAATCGGTCTCACCGAGTTTGTGTAATTGGTCTCACCGAGATTACGTTATGCCCTAACCCTAATGAAGTCGGTCCCACCGAGTTAACATGTCGGTCCCACCGAAATGCCTAACGGTCACATTATGAACCAAATCGGTCTGACCGAGTTCTCTGAATCAGCCCCACCGAGTTTGGTGATTTGTGTGTAACGGTTAGATTTTGTGTGGAGGCTATATATACCCCTCCACCAACTCTTCACTCGTGGAGAGAGCCATCAGAACATGCCTACACTTCCAACACATATTTTCTGAGAGAGAACCACCTACGCTTGTGTTGAGGTCAAGATATCCCATTCCAACCACATAAATCTTGATCTCTAGCCTTCCCCAAGTTGCTTTCCACTCAATCTTCTTTCCACCAAATCCAAATCCTGTGAGAGAGAGTTGAGTGTTGGGGAGACTATCATTTGAAGCACAAGAGCAAGGAGTTCATCATCAACACATCATTTGTTACTTCTTGGAGAGTGGTGTCTCCTAGATTGGCTAGGTGTCACTTGGGAGCCTCCGTCAAGATTGTGGAGTTGAACCAAGGAGTCTGTAAGGGCAAGGAGATCGCCTACTTCGTGAAGATCTACCCTAGTGAGGCAAGTCCTTCGTGGGCGACGGCCATGGTGGGATAGACAAGGTTGCTTCTTCGTGGACCCTTCGTGGGTGGAGCCCTCCGTGGACTCGCGCAACCGTTACCCTTCGTGGGTTGAAGTCTCCATCAATGTGGATGTACGATAGCACCACCTATCGGAACCACGGATAAAAAATCTCCATGTCAACATTCCGTTTTCTCCCTCAAACTCCTCCCTTTACCTTCATATGCAATTGTTTTACATTCCGCTGCTATACTCTTAGAATTGCATGTGTAGGCTGATTGCTTGACTTGTGCTAAGTTGCTAAAATCTGCCAAGAACTAAAATTGGGAAAAGGCTAGATTTTTATTTGGTCAAGTAGTCTAATCACCCCCCCCCCTCTAGACATACTTTCGATCCTACAGGTGGCCCTGGAAGTAGTGCCGCAACTTGCGCGAGGCCACCAGGAGCGCGAGAAGGAGCTTCTGAGGCATGGGATATCATGCCCTCGCGTCCCGCAACACCGTGATGACGAAATACACCGGGTGCTCGACGAGGGTAGGCGCGTTGGTGAGGCTCGCGTCTTGCGAAAGTTGCGGCGTCTCCTGAGGTGGTGGAGCTCCCGATGCCTGATCGCTTGCGGGGATTTCGGCGACGTCGTCCTGCCGAGCTTGGTCTTCTGTTGATGCCGCCACGGCTCTTGCTGCGCCTTCCTGATCTTGCGTCATCCCGGCTGGCAGCGTAGCTTGGCACGACGCGCCCTTGGCTTGGTGCTCCTCCCGAACCGCCACTAGCGCCGCGCTGGCCGTGTATGGGGTGGCGGCAGGATAAAGTACTAGAGGCTCGAGAGGTCGTGGCGCCACCATCACCGGAGGGCTGGTCAGGTATCTCTTGAGGTCTTGAAAAGCTTGGTCGGCCTCCGGGGTCCACTCGAATGGGCCCTTCTTCTTCATCAGCTTGAAGAAGGGTAGGGTACGCTCTCCCAGCTTGGAGATGAAGCGTCCCAACGCAGTTACCCGACCAGCCAGCTTCTACATTTCCTTGAGGGTCTGCAGTAGGCTCATATCCTCAATGGCCTTGATCTTCTCCGGGTTCGCCTCGATCCCTCTGTGGGACACGAGGAATCCCAGTAGCTTGCCGGAAGGGACACCGAACACGCACTTCTCCGGGTTAAGTCGCAAGTTCACCTGGCGCAGGCTCGCGAAGGTCTCCTCCAGATCTTGGATCAAGGTTCTTGCCTCCCGAGACTTCACCACAATGTCGTCGACGTAGGCCTCCGTGTTTCTCTCGAGCTGCTGCCCTAAGGCGATGTGCATCTGCCGCTGAAAGGTCGCGTCCGCGTTGCGCAGTCCGAAGGGCATGCAGGTGTAGTAGTACACCCCACACGGGGTCAGGAAGGCTGTCTTCTCTACATCTTCCACCGCCATCTTGATTTGGTGATACCCTGAGAACGCATCCAGGAAGCACAGCAGGTCGCACTCAGAGGTGGAGTCAATGATCTGGTCGATGCGTGGGAGCGGGAATGGATCTTGGGGGTAGGCCTTGTTGAGGTTGGTGAAGTCGATGCACATTCGCTCCTTCCCGCCTTTCTTCGGCACTACGACGGGGTTCACCAGCCATTCAGGGTACCTAACCTCGCGAATGGCACCTGCCGCCTCCAACTTGCGGGTCTCTTGGACGATGAAGGCCTACTTCTCCGTGGACTGCCGTCCCGCCCGCTGCTTCACAGGGCGCACATTGGGGCATACCCTTAAGTGATGCTGAATCACCTCTCTTGGGACCCCCACCAGCTGATTGGGCTCCCATGCGAATATATCCTTGTTCGCACGCAAGAACTTCACCAATGCTTCCTCTTGACTTGGGTCGAGGCCGGCACCTATGGTAAACGTGGCTCCTGAGGACCCGTCCTCGTTGACCGGCACCTGCTTGGTTTCCGCCTTGTCTTGTGGTCTTGTGTGAACAACTGCTTCTTCTTGGTTGGTGCAGCTCCCTTGGGATCGGAGGTGCCTGCGTCGGTAGGCTGCGCCGCCGCGGCGGTCTTGAGGGCGAGCTTGAGCGCCGCCAGGGCCTCCTTGGCATCCCCCTTGACGGTGAGGACGCCTTTGCTTCCAGGCATCTTCATGAGGTTGTAGGCCGGATGAGTCGCTGCCATGAACTGGGCCAGAGCTGGGTACCCGAGAATGGCATTGTACAGGAGGCTGATGCGGGCGATGTCGAAGTCGACCAGCTCGGTGCGGTAGTTGTCGCGTGTGCCGAAGGTGATGGGGAGGCAGATCTGCCCCAGGGAGCGGGCAGTGCCGCCACCAACTCCTGAGAAAGGCTTGCTGAGGCTGAGCCGCTCGAGCGGCACGTGAACAAGGCTGAAGGCCTCCATGGAGAGCAAGTTGAGGCCGGCGCCGCCGTCGATGAGGGTCTTGGTGACGGCCATGTTGCAGATGGTGGGCGTGTAGAGCATCGGAAGCATGCCCGAGCCGGCGGTGGTGATGGGGTGGTCATCTGAGTTGAAGGTGAGGTCGGCCTCAGGCGCAGCCCAACCCAGCAGAGCCCCCGAGCGCTTGAAAGCGGCTCCAATCTGGCGGAGGAACGGCTTGATGTGGCGATCCGAAGGCGGCGCTTGAGAGCCGCCTAGCAGGGCCGCGACCGTGTGGTGCGCCGGTGTCGCGTAGCGCGCAGTGAAGAGGTCGCGCAGCTCCTCCCAAGACGCCACCGTGGATCCGGGGAGGTTGAGCAGCCAGGCGTGCGGCTCACGGGCGAGGGCCATGGGAAGCCAGTTGGCCATGACCTTGTTGTCACCCCCGGCCTCGAGGACGACCTCCTCATATGCCAGCAGGAAAGCGGACGGGTCCACCGCACCCGTTGATGACCCACAAGTATAGGGGATCTATCGTAGTCCTTTCGATAAGTAAGAGTGTCGAACCCAACGAGGAGCAGAAGGAAATGATAAGCGGTTTTCAGCAAGGTATTCTCTGCAAGCACTGAAATTATCGGTAACAGATAGTTTTGTGATAAGATAATTTGTAACAAGCAACAAGTAACAAAAGTAAATAAAGTGCAGCAAGGTGGCCCAATCCTTTTTGTAGCAAAGGACAAGCCTGGACAAACTCTTATATAGAGAAAAGCGCTCCCGAGGACACATGGGAATTATCGTCAAGCTAGTTTTCATCACGTTCATATGATTCGCGTTCGGTACTTTGATAATTTGATATGTGGGTGGACCGGTGCTTGGGTGATGTCCTTACTTGGATAAGCATCCCACTTATGATTAAACCCTATTGCAAGAATCCGCAACTACAAAAGAAGTACTAAGGTAAACCTAACCATAGCATGAAACATATGGATCCAAATCAGCCCCTAACGAAGCAACGCATAAACTAGGGTTTAAGCTTCTGTCACTCTAGCAACCCATCATCTACTTATTACTTCCCAATGCCTTCCTCTAGGCCCAAATAATGGTGAAGTGTCATGTAGTCGACGTTCACATAACACCACTAGAGGAAAGACAACATACATCTCATCAAAATATCGAACGAATACCAAATTCACATGACTACTAATAGCAAGACTTCTCCCATGTCCTCAGGAACAAACGTAACTACTCACAAAACATATTCATGTTCATAATCAGAGGAGTATTAATATGCATAAAGGATCTGAACATATGATCTTCCACCAAATAAACCAACTAGCATCAACTACAAGGAGTAATCAACACTACTAGCAACCTACAGGTACCAACCCCAGACTTAGAGACAAGAATTGGACACAAGAGATGAACTAGGGTTTGAGAAGAGATGGTGCTGGTGAAGATGTTGATGGAGATTGACCCCCTCCCGATGAGAGGATCGTTGGTGATGACGATGGCGATGATTTCCCCCTCCCGGAGGGAAGTGTCCCCGGCAGAACAGCTCTGCCGGAGCCCTAGATTGGTTCCGCCAAGGTTCCGGCTCGTGGCGGCGGAGTCTCGTCCCGAAAGCTTTCTTGTGATTTTTCTTCAGACGAAAGACTTCATATAGCAGAAGATGGGCACCGGAGGGCCAACAGGGGGCCCACGAGGCAGGGGGCGCGCCCAGGGGGGTAGGGCCCCCCCCACCCTCGTGGCCAGGGTGTGGGCCCCCTCTGGTATTTCTTCCGCTCAGTATTTTTTAGTATTTCCAAAAATAACTTTCGTGGAGTTTCAGGGCTTTTGGAGTTGTGCAGAATAGGTCTCTAATATTTGCTCCTTTTCCAGCCTAGAATTCCAGCTGCCGGCATTCTCCCTCCTTATGTAAACCTTGTAAAATAAGAGAGAATAGGCATAAGTATTGTGACATAATGTGTGATAACAGCCCGTAATGCAATAAATATCAATATAAAAGCATGATGCAAAATGGACGTATCAACTCCCCCAAGCTTAGACCTCGCTTGTCCTCAAGCGGAAGCCGATAGCGATAAATATGTCCACATGTTTAGAGGTAGAGGTGTCGATAAAATAAAATACGGACATGAGGGCATCATGATTATTCTCGTAACAGCAACATATATGGATATTGTCGTATGATTTCTTATGCTCAAGTAATAATCTATTCACAATGCAAAGTATGAATCAGAAACTTTATTGAGAACTAACAAACTATAATCTCAGTCATTGAGGCAATTGCAATTTATCATAACATCAGAAAGTGTCTATGTCAGAGCTTTCTAGCAAGTCCACATGCTCAACTATCATTTAGTCTTTCATAATTGCTAACACTCACGCAATACTTGTGGTTACAGAGTTTTAATCGGACACAGAGAAAGATAGGGGCTTATAGTTTCGCCTCCCAACCTTTTACCTCAAGGGTAATGTCAACAATAATAATTCATGCTAACCCACATCCAGTTAGATATATATATATCAGGATCTTTCCAACATCCTGTGCTTGCCAAAGGATAAATTGTAAAAAGGAAAGGTGAAGATCACCATGACTCTTGCATAAGGTAGAAGGTAATAATAAAAGATAGGCCCTTCGCAGAGGGAAGCAGAGGTTGCCATGCGCTTTCAGAGTTGGATGCACAAAATCTTAATGTGAAAGAACGTCACTTTATATTGCCACTTGTGATATGGACCTTTATTATGCAGTCCGTCGCTTTTATTTCTTCCACATCACAAGATCGTATAAAGCTTATTTCCTCCACACCATTCAATCATACATATTTAGAGAGCAATTTTTATTGCTTGCACCGATGACAACTTACTTGAAGGATCTTACTCAATCCATAGGTAGGTATGGTGGACTCTTATAGCAAAACTGGGTTTAAGGGTATTTGGAAGCACAAGTAGTATCTCTACTTGGTGCAAAGAATTTGGCTAGCATGAGGGGGAAAGGCAAGCTCAACATGTTGGATGATCCCTGACAATATACTTTATTTTAGATATAAGAAAACATAACCCATTACGTTGTCTTCCTTGTCCAACATCAACTCTTTAGCATGTCATATTTTAATGAGTGCTCACAATCATAAAAGATGTCCAAGATAGTATATTTATATGGGAAACCTCTCTTTCTTTATTACTTCCTATTAATTGCAATGGTGACCAAAGCTATGTTTGTCAACTCTCAACAACTTTTAATCATCATACTCTTTCTATGTGAAGTCATTACTCTTCATAAGATCAATATGATTTCTTTTTATTTCTTTTTATTCTTTTCTCTTTTCTTTATTCACTCCAGATCATAGCAAGATAATCAAGCCCTTGACTCAACACTAATCTTTATTATATATAGCTCACGGACTCGATTACATAGAAAGATCATAAAGCAAAACTCAGAACTAAATCATACTAAAACTTTATTCTACTAGATCAAGATACTACTAATAGGATCGAACTAAGAAAAACGGTAAAGATAGAGATGTGATGGTGATACGATACCGGGGCACCTCCCCCAAGCTAGGCAGTTGCCAAGGGGAGTGCCCATACCCATGTGGTTATGTCTCCTTCCTCAGAAGTGGTAGTGATGGGGTTGTTGATGCATTAGGCTTGTCGTCCGTCTTCCAAGGCATGGGCTCACCATCATAGAAGGATGATCGAGTCTCCGGGATCCTCAAATCTGCAGCCAAACTCATTCTCTTGAATCTATATTCATACTCACAGTTTTGGTTTTGCAGGTCATAGATTTGGGCTTGGAGGTGCTCGATTTTCTCGTGGAGCTTGAAGATGGCCTCCCCAATGTCCTTGGCATCCAGCTTGTGGTTGTTGGTGAACTCCGCGATCATCATGTGATTGGAGTCAAGTCCACGCTCCACCATCTCCTAGCACTTGAAAACTTGTTGCTCCATTGCCTCGAGCCTTGTCTCCACGCATCCGGTCTTCCTCGGTCCCTCAACATCGCAGATGTGTAGCACCCCCTCATGCATCTCAATGGTTTGAGGTGCTGCAGCACCTCCGCGAGGTAGGGATTGATGACCTTCTCGAAGAACTTGTCCTTGGGGGCACTTGGAGACGTCATGATGATCTAGATCTGTCAGAAAAACAGCTCGAAACAAGAACAGAGGATATTTGCGTGATACAGGCGTCAAACCCTTCGGGAGATTATATAATGAATTTTTACCGACCAAAATATGTATCGTGCAAGAAAACGGAGTCCGGAAAGTGCACGAGGTGCCCACGAGGCAGGGGGCGCGCCCAGTGTGACACCCCAAAAAAAATTATTTGGTTTTATTAATTTCCTTTTTCATGGGAAGGAGGTTATTTAAATTTTTGGGTTTATTCTTCCCCTTTCAAAAATTTTCTCTTGCCATGACCTAAGCTGAAATCTCCCTCCCAGAAGCCATCTTCCCACTTTGAGTCAAGTCAAGCTCCAAATCCAGCAAGTTTAACCCCCCCCCCTTGAATTTATTTCCATTTATTTTAAATCAAAAATCTTTTCTGTCTTCTATTTTGGCCCTTAGAGATTTACAAAGGAACCACTAGAATTCCTTTGAGTTTTGATTCCAAACAAGTTTCCCTGGCTAGTCCTTAGAACCCTCAACCAAGATCCATGAAGATCCACTGGTTCACAGTTCAAAATTTTCAAAATTTGCTTGCTGCAAGTTTGGACCAGATTTGTCATTTTTGGTGAAATTCATTATTTTCCTTCTCCAAAAATTCTGAGAAAAATCATGGGGCCTCCAGATGCATCAAGAGACCTCTCCACCAAAGATCAACTCCAGAAGATTTTTCCAAGTGCTTGAAACATATCGTCGAACACCTGGCATACACTGTTCCTGTCAAGTTCAGAGTTTCAGTGATCAGTTTCAGTCGTCAGTGTCGTTTTCTTCAGAGCCTCACGTCGATCTCGCCAGTAGCTGCAGTGGCGCCTTGCTCCCTGTTCCCCCTTCTTATCCACCGCGCCGCACGGTCGCCTGGACAGTTGCGGGCGTCGGCGGTGAGCTGGCAGAGGAGCATCGCCCCCGTGAGCGGCGGCAGCAGCACTCGCTGCGGCTCCCAGAGAGGCGCAGCGAGGGACGGCGCCGTCCAGCACCGCCCACACCACCAGAAGCCTATGCCTGGTCGTCTTCTTCCCCGTGCGTGCTGCAGCACAGTCGCCGTGGCCTGAGAGGCGCAGAGCGCGCTCTCTGCCGCCGACGTGCCCGTGAGGCCGTTCCGTCGAGAGCTTAGAGTATCACCCAAGCCATACCAAATTTAGCCCTTGAACGGAACCAGTGGACCATCACGATGATGCCCAATCACCTAAACCTCCAGCCCGACCACTGCCTCGCCGTAATTGCCCGCCGGAGTTATCCCGTTCTCGGCAACCGCCTCGGGACGGCTATAAATAGCGACCCCGAGCTCGCCTTCGACCCAGCACCACCCCTACACCTCACCAGAGCCGCGCCCAGCCACTAGGAGGACCTAGAGGAGGCCTTCTTCCCCGACTCCGGCCGCCCCGATCCGCTTCGGGATCCGGCAAGATTTGCTCAAGTGCGTGCACCCCCGCCTCTCAACCCATGCCAGTAGCCTTCTAGTGCATCCACTTCTCTAACCCGCGCCCTGATTTGAAGGTTGCAGCTCCCGTCGGAGAGTATCATCCTCGCCCGAACCACCGTCCGCCGGAGTTAAGGCCGCCGTCGACGTGGTGCTCGCCGACGACCAAGTCCACCACCCACCGACGCGAAAGGACACCGTGAACCCGTAGGTACCCTCCGATCCCCCTGCCTCGCCGTGGATCAACGCTGGTGACCACCGCGAGCCTCGGCGCCGGCGAGCTCTGTTTCAAAGTTTGAACCTGACGGGTGGGACCCCCTCGTCAGCCTCTCCTCTTCTTATTCGAACCGTTTTCTGAAAGCGCCTTCGGGCAAAGTACATTTTCCTTCTGGGCTGGCGTATTTCCAACCGAAACGTTTTCTGTTTTTATAAGCTAACCCCTGGAGACTTTCTGTTTCATCACAGATTAGTCCTTGGACTAAAACCTTTATATCTTTTAAACAAAAGATGCTTTTTAGTTGATTCTTTTTCTGTCAGTTTTATTTTTTTGTCTAGTTTTTTATAGTATTTATTTGAAAAATATTTGGAACAACTTTTATGCACACTTGGTATTTACGTTAGTACGCGTTCTCTCTATACCGTAGATACCGGAGGAGGTGACGGAGCCGCGAACTTCGCCGAGCTAGACTCCGACTACTCCGAACCAGGCAAGCATGTTTGAACCTTTGATATGATGAGTGTTTTGCATGTTTGCTTGAATAGTTAGTGCATGGCATGTTTATATGGGCATCAGTGAGTGTTATATTGCATGCAAGGCAACTACCAGTATGCTTCGAAACTTGATGTGATCTTTTGATGGGAGATAACCTAATCATGTGGTGACATGAAAGGTGGTAAGATGGTATTGTTGAAGCATGCCAGTCTTATGTCAACCGTTAAACTCCGGCGTCAACGTGGACCGAGCCACGTTACCGTCCATCCCCTTTTCGTGCTGCCACATGTTTTCTGTAAAGAATACGGTTTAGTAAGTTGCAAACCTCTTTCCTTGTACACACCAAATAGAGGGGTCGTGATGAGGGTTCCATGGCCCTGGATTAAAGCCAATCATCCGGTCAGGGGGGATGGGTGTTTCCGGTTGGGACCGAGAGGGGGGCACCCCTTAGAGCGCGCGATATAAATTTGATCCCATGCTACGCGAGGTTGTAGCCTCCCTGTCTTAAAGTTTTTCTTGAACGTTGCCTAGGGTGATTCCTGGCAGCGGAATGTGGAATGGGTGTGTACTGGTTAGATGTGTTTCTCCTAAAATACCGTAAACGGAACTAGTCCTTTGTGACTACTGAAATCCGTTGGCTGTGGTTAAAAAAGTACAAGCTCTGCAGAGTCAAAACCCATCCGAGTAACCGTGTCCGTGGTCAAGGATCCTGGTCAACATATCCATATCAGTATCAGGATCAGTCTCAACTTCCGTCTCAGCGTCAGTCTCTGTGTCAGTCTCAGTGAAAATCCCCGGTGAACAAACATGAGTGGTAAACCAGGTTGAATGTTATTCCTGTGGATGGACCAACCATTTTATTATTACGTGCCTAAGTATTTCCTTGAGATGATTTAAATTCATGAGCTACTTGAATTTCGAATAATGAAATATAAGCCCTTTATGTGATGTCGCTCAGACGTCCGACTGTGGCACTCTTCTTATTTACTTTCGATATAAGCCCTTTACGTGATGTCGCTCAGACGTCCGAATGTGGCACTCTTGTTATTTACGTTTGATATAAGCCCTTTATGTGATGTCGCTCAGACGTCCGACTGTGGCACTCTTGTTATTTACTTTTGATATAAGCCCTTTATGTGATGTCGCTCAGACGTCCGACTGTGGCACTCTTGTTATTTACTTTTGATATAAGCCCTTTATGTGATGTCGCTCAGACGTCCGACTGTGACACTCTTGTTATTTACTTTTGATATAAGCCCTTTATGTGATGTCGCTCAGACGTCCGACTGTGGCACTCTTGTTATTTACTTTTGATATAAGCCCTTTATGTGATGTCGCTCAGACGTCCGACTGTGGCACGCACTGTCATTTATATTCCAATATAAGCCCTTCATGTGGTGTCGCCCTGACGCCCGACTGCGGCATTGTTAATATATTTTTACCTTTCGAGGCGTCGCTTCAGACACCCGATCGGTCTTCAGTTATTTCATTGGGATTTTGGGAGGACTACCGCCTGACTTCCTTTTTATTTATCATGAAGTGCAATTTTATTAGCTGAGTGCGCATTACTAATCTGCTCATGTGCATCATGTTTGCATTTGTTATATCTTATGTCCAAACTGTCTTGCGAGTACTTTCATAGTACTCACCTGGCTTGTTGATTTGGCCAGATGTTGACGAAGGCGATCTTATGGATGAAGAGTTCGATAGCGAGTCCGACGCCTAGAGGAGTCCCAGTCAGTCCCATACGATCCTGGAATTGGTCACTTGTATTATATACGCTTCCGCTACCCCGAATAAAAGTCCTCGAGCCTCACTCCGACGCTCGATGAGTTGTAAGATTTAGGAGTCATGTCACCCACTTCACTGTGACATATCCACCACCACTTTTAATTGCGAGTCAGTAGTTATGCCACCATACTCCTTGTGTCATATCCGCCCTTATGTATTATATCGGCGTGCTTGTAATAAATTGTTGAGCAGCCTCATCTCAACCCTGTAAAATATTTAGTACTTCTGGATTTCTGTATCAAGGATTTGTCTACCAGTAAGAAGGATTCTTCTATACTGGTCCGATAAAAGGGACGGTTTCTCAATAAATGTTTTATTGGAAAACCGGTCCTGACACCCAGGGGGTAGGGCGCGCCCTCCACTCTCGTGGAGGCCTCGTGTCCTTCCCGGACTGCTTCTCATTTTTCTATTTTTCTAAATATTCCAAAACGGAGAAAAATTGCCATTAGAACTGTTTTGGAGTCGGTATACTTACCGTACCACATACCTATTCCTTTTCGGAGTCTGAAACGTTCCGGAAAGTGTCCCTTATGTATTCCTCCGGGGTCACGGTTTCAATAACATTGGTTTCAACATTTATGGGATTACCTGAGATATAATGTTTGATTCTTTGACCGTTCACCACCTTCGAATTTGTGCGTTTGAAGTTGTTGATTTTTATGGCACCGGAATGATAGACCTCCTCGATAACTTAAGGACCTTCCCATTTAGAGAGAAGTTTTCTCCTGCAAAAAACTTAAACGAGAGTTGTATAGCAATACATAATCACCTACATTAAACTCACGCTTTTTTATCCTTTTGTCATGCCATCTTTTAACTTTTTCTTTAAACAACTTGGCATTCTCATAGGCTTGGGTTCTCCATTCATCAAGTGAGCTAATGTCAAATAACCTCTTCTCACCGGCAAGTTTGAAATCATAGTTGAGCTCTTTAATGGCCCAATATGCCTTATGTTCTAGTTCGAGAGGTAAATGACATGCTTTTCCATAAACCATTTTATACGGAGACATACCCATAGGATTTTTATATGCAGTTCTATAGGCCCATAATGCATCATCAAGTTTCTTGGACCAATTCTTTCTAGATCTATTAACAGTCTTTTGCAAAATTAATTTGAGCTCCCTATTGCTCAATTCTACTTGACCACTAGACTGTGGGTGATAAGGAGATGCAATTCTATGATTAACATCATATTTAGCAAACATTTTACGGAAAGCACCATGAATAAAATGTGAACCACCATCAGTCATTAAATATCTAGGGACTCCAAACCTCGGAAAATAACTTCTTTAAGCATTTTAATAGATGTGTTATGATCAGCACTACTAGTTGGAATAGCTTCTACCCACTTAGTAACGTAATCAACAGCAACTAAAATATGTGTATATCCATTGGAGGCAGGAAAAGGTCCCATATAATCAAAGCCCAAACATCAAATGGTTCAATAACAAGTGAATAATTCATAGGCATTTCTTGACGTCTACTAATATTACCAATTCTTTGACATTCATCACAAGATAGAACAAACTTACGGCATCCTTGAAGAGAGTAGGCCAATAAAAACCGGATTGCAATACCTTATGTGCAGTTCTATCTCCAGCGTGGTGTCCTCCATAAGCTTCGGAGTGACACTTGCGTAGGATCTATTCCTGTTCATCCTCAGGTACACAACGTCTAATAACACCATCTACTCCTTCTTTATAAAGATGTGGGTCATCCCAAAAGTAATGTCTCAAATCATAGAAAAACTTTTTCTTTTGCTGGTATGTGAAACTAGGTGGTATAAATTTAGCAACAATGTAATTAGCATAATCGGCATACCATGGAGCAGTACGAGAAGCATTTATGACATTTAATTGTTCGTCAGGAAAGCTATCATCAATAGGTAGTGGGTCATCAAGAACATTCTCTAACCTAGACAAGTTGTCTGCAACAGGGTTCTCAGCTCCCTTTCTATCAATAATATGCAAATCAAATTCTTGTAGCAAGAGAACCCATCTAATAAGTCTAGGTTTAGCATCTTTCTTTTCGATAAGATATTTAATAGCAGCATGATCAGTGTGAATAGTTACTTTAGAATCAACAATATAAGGTCTGAACTTATCACAAGCAAATACAACTGCTAAGAATTCTTTTTCAGTAGTAGCATCATTTCTCTGAGCATTGTCTAGAGTTTTACTAGCATATTGAATAACATTTAATTTCTTATCAACTCTTTGCCCTAGAACAGCACCTACAGCATAATCACTAGCATCACACATAATTTCAAAAGGTAAATTCTAATCAGGTGGCTGAACGATAGGTGCAGAGATCAATGCTTTCTTAAGTATTTCAAATGCTTCTACACAATCATCATCAAAGACAAATGGTATATCTTTTTGTAACAAATTAGTCAGAGGCCGAGAAATTTTTGAGAAGTCCTTAATGAACCTCCTGTAAAAATCGGCATGACCAAGGAAACTTCTTATACCTTTGATGTCCTTGGGACATGGCATCTTTTCAATAGCATCAACCTTGGCTTTATCAACTTCAATACCTCTTTCAAAAACTTTATGCCGCAAGACAATACCTTCATTAACCATAAAGTGGCACTTCTCCCAGTTCAAGACCAGATTAGTTTCTTCGCATCTCTGCAAAACTCGATCAAGGTTGCTCAAGCAATCATCAAAAGAGGATCCATAAATGGAGAAATCGTCCATGAAAACCTCACAAATCTTTTCACAAAAGTCAGAGAATATAGCCATCATGCATCTTTGAAAGGTAGCAGGTGCGTTACATAAACCAAAAGGCATATGTCTATAAGCAAAAGTACCGAAAGGGCAAGTAAAAGTGGTCTTTGATTGATCATCGGCTGACACATGTATTTGAGAGAAACCAGAATAACCATCTAGAAAGCAAAAATGTGTATGTTTGGATAATCTTTCTAGCATTTGATCGATGAAAGGTAAGGGGTAATGATATTTTTAGTAGCTTTATTTAATTTGCGGAAATCAATTACCATTCTATAACCTGTAATAATTCTTTGCGGAATCAATTCATCTTTATCATTAGGAACGACAGTAATACCTCCCTTCTTAGGAACACAATGGACAGGACTTACCCACTGACTATCAGCAACGGGATAAATTATACCTGCCTCAAGGAGCTTTAGTATTTCCTTTCTTACCACTTCTTTCATCTGAGGATTCAGCCGTCGTTGGCGATCACGAACTGGTTTGGCATCTTTCTCCAAATTTATTTTATGTTGACATAGAGTGGGACTAATGCCCTTAAGATCATCAAGAGTATATCCAATAGCAGCGGGGTGCTTCTTCAGAGTTTTCAATAATCTCTCTTCTTCATGCTCTGAAAGGTTAGCACTAATAATAACAGGATATATCTTTTTCTCATCAAGATAAGCATATTTAAGGGTATCAGGCAATGGTTTAAGCTCAAACACGGGATCACCCTTGGGTGGAGGAGGATCCCCTAGGATTTCAACAGGCAAATTGTGTTTCAGGATGGGTTCCTGTTTAAAGAATACTTCATCTATTTCCCTTCTTTCATTCATAAACATATCATTTTCATGGTCTAGCAAATATTGTTCTAAAGGATCATTAGGAGGTACGACAATAGAAGCAAGACCAATAATTTCATCTCTACTGGGCAATTCCTCTTCATGGTGTTGTCTACGAAATTTAGAGATATTAAACTCATGAGACATATCACCTAAACCAATAGTAACAACATCCTTTTCGCAGTCTATCCTAGCATTAACAGTGTTCAAGAAGGGTCTACCAAATATAATGGGACAAAAACTATCTTGTGGGGAACCAAGAACAAGAAAATCATCAGGATATTTAGTTTTCCCACACAAGACTTCAACATCACAAACAATTCCCATGGGTGAAATATTATCTCTATTAGCAATTTTAATTGTGACATCAATATCTTCTAACTCAATAGGTGCAATATCATGCATAATTTCTTTGTATAAGTCAATAGGTATTGCACTATCACTAGCACCCATATCACATAAGCCATGATAACAATGATTTCCTATTTTAACAGAAATAACAGGCATCCCTACAACAGGTCTATGTTTATCTTTAGCACACAGTTTAGCAATTCTAGCAGTTTCATCACAGAGATAAATAACATGCCCATCAATATTATCAGCCAAGAGATCTTTAACTATAGCAATATTAGGTTCAACTTTAACTTGCTCAGGAGGTGTATAGGTGTTGGAGATCGTTGCAGAAATTAAAAAATTTCTATGCATCACCAAGAACAATCTATGGAGTCTTCTAGCAACGAGAGGGAAAAGAGTGCATCTACATACCCTTGTAGCTCGCGAGCGGAAGCGTTCAAGTGAACGGGGTTGATGGAGTCGTACTCGTCGTGATCCAAATCACCGATGACCGAGCGCCGAACGGACGGCACCTCCGCGTTCAACACACGTATGGTTGGGGAAGACGTCTCCTCCTTCTTGATCCAGCAAGGGGAGGGAGAGGTTGATGGAGATCCAGCAGCACGACGGCGTGGTGGTGGAAGCAGCGGGGATCTCGGCAGGGCTTCGCCAAGCTCAGCGAGAGGGAGAGGTGTCACGGGAGGGAGAGGGAGGCGCCAGGGGCTTGGGTGCGGCTGCCCTCCCTTCCCCCCTCTTTATATAGGGCCCCTGGGGGGCGCCGGCCCTAGGAGATCCAATCTCCAAGGGGGGGCGGCGCCAAGGGGGTGGCTTGCCCCCCAAGCCAAGTGGGGCGCCCCCCACCCCTAGGGTTTCCAACCCTAGGCGCAGGGGGAGGCCCAAGGGGGGCGCACCAGCCCACTAGGGGCTGGTTCCCCTCCCACTTCAGCCCATGGGGCCCTCCGGGATAGGTAGCCCCACCCGGTGGAGCCCCGGGACCCTTCCGGTGGTCCCGGTACAATACCGGTGACCCCCAAAACTTTCCCGGTGGCCGAAACTGCACTTCCTATATACAATTCTTCACCTCCGGACCATTTCGAAACTCCTCGTGACGTCTGGGATCTCATACGAGACTCCGAACGACTTTCGGATTTCCGCATACTAATATCTCTACAACCCTAGCGTCACCGAACCTTAAGTGTGTAGACCCTACGGGTTCGGCAGACATGCAGACATGACCGAGACGACTCTCCGGTCAATAACCAACAGCGGGATCTGGATACCCATGTTGGCTCCCACATGTTCCACGATGATCTCATCGGATGAACCACGATGTTGAGGATTCAATCAATCCCGTATACAATTCCCTTTGTCAATCGGTACGTTACTTGCCCGAGATTCGATCGTCGGTATCCCAATACCTTGTTCAATCTCGTTACCGGCAAGTCACTTTACTCGTACCATAATGCATGATCCCGTGACCAAACACTTGGTCACATTGAGCTCATTATGATGATGCATTACCGAGTGGGCCCAGAAATACCTCTCCGTCATACGGAGTGACAAATCCCAGTCTCGATTCGTGCCAACCCAACAGACACTTTCGGAGATACCCGTAGTGCACCTTTATAGCCACCCAGTTACGTTGTGACGTTTGGCACACCCAAAGCACTCCTATGGTATCCGGGAGTTGCACAATCTCATGGTCTAAGGAAATGATACTTGACATTTGGAAAAGCTCTAGCAAACGAACTACACGATCTTGTGATATGCTTAGGATTGGGTCTTGTCCATCACATCATTCTCCTAATGATGTGATCCCGTTATCAATGACATCCAATGTCCATAGTCAGGAAACCATGACTATCTGTTGATCAACGAGCTAGTCAACTAGAGGCTCACTAGGGACATGTTGTGGTCTATGTATTCACACATGTATTACGATTTCCGGATAACACAATTTTAGCATGAACAATAGACAATTATCATGAACAAGGAAATATAATAATAACCATTTTATTATTGCCTCTAGGGCATATTTCCAACAGTCTCCCACTTGCACTAGAGTCAATAATCTAGTTACATTGTGATGAATCGAACACCCATAGAGTTCTGGTGTTGATCATGTTTTGCTCTAGGGAGAGGTTTAGTCAACGGATCTGCTACATTCAGGTCCGTATGTACTTTACAAATATCTATGTCTCCATTTTGAACATTTCCACGAATGGAGTTGAAGCGACGCTTGATATGCCTGGTCTTCCTGTGAAACCTGGGCTCCTTGGCAAGGGCAATAGCTCCAGTGTTGTCACAGAAGAGAGTCATCGGGCCCGACGCATTGGGAATAACTCCTAGGTCGGTAATGAACTCCTTCACCCAGATTACTTCTTGTGCTGCCTCTGAGGCCGCCATGTATTCCGCTTCACATGTAGATCCCGCCACAACGCTTTGCTTGCAACTGCACCAGCTTACTGCCCCACCATTCAAAATATACACGTATCCGGTTTGTGACTTAGAGTCATCCAGATCTGTGTCGAAGCTAGCATCGACGTAACCCTTTACGATGAGCTCTTCGTCACCTCCATAAACGAGAAACATATCCTTAGTCCTCTTCAGGTACTTCAGGATATTCTTGACCGCTGTCCAGTGTTCCATGCCGGGATTACTTTGGTACCTTCCTACCAAACTTACGGCAAGGTTTACATCAGGTCTGGTACACAGCATGGCATACATAATAGACCCTATGGCCGAGGCATAGGGGACGACACTCATCTTTTCTCTATCTTCTGCCGTGGTCGGGCATTGAGTCGTGCTCAATTGCACACCTTGCAATACAGGCAAGAATCCCTTCTTGGACTGATCCATATTGAACTTCTTCAATATCTTGTCAAGGTACGTACTTTGTGAAAGACCAATGAGGCGTCTTGATCTATCTCTATAGATCTTGATGCCTAATATATAAGCAGCTTCTCCAAGGTCCTTCATTGAAAAACACTTGTTCAAGTAGGCCTTTATGCTTCCCAAGAATTCTATATCATTTCCCATCAACAGTATGTCATCCACATATAATATGAGAAATTCTACAGAGCTCCCACTCACTTTCTTGTAAACACAAGCTTCTCCATAAGTCTGTGTAAACCCAAACGCTTTGATCATCTCATCAAATCGAATGTTCCAACTCCGAGATGCTTGCACCAGCCCATAGATGGAGCGTTGGAGCTTGCATACCTTGTTAGCATTCTTAGGATCGACAAAACCTTCCGGCTGCATCATATACAATTCTTCCTTAAGAAAGCCATTAAGGAATGCCGTTTTGACGTCCATTTGCCATATCTCATAATCATAGTATGCGGCAATTGCTAACATGATTCGGACGGACTTCAGCTTCGCTACGGGTGAGAAAGTCTCATCGTAGTCAACCCCTTGAACTTGTCGATAACCCTTAGCGACAAGTTGAGCTTTATAGATGGTAACATTACCATCCGCGTCCGTCTTCTTCTTAAAGATCCATTTGTTTTCTATCGCTCGCCGATCATCGGGCAAGTCTGTCAAAGTCCACACTTTGTTTTCATACATGGATCCTATCTCGGGTTGCATGGCTTCAAGCCATTTGTTGGAATCTGGGCCCGCCATTGCTTCTTCATAGTTCGAAGGTTCACCGTTGTCTAACAACATGATTTCCAGGACAGGGTTGCCATACCACTCTGGTGTGGAACGTGTCCTCGTGGACCTACAAAGTTCAGTAGTAACTTGATCCGAAGTACCTTGATCATCATCATTAGCTTCCTCTCTAGTCAGTGCAGGCACCACAGGAACATCTTCCTGAGCTGCGCTACTTTCCGGTTCAAGAGGTAGTACTTCATCAAGTTCCACTTTCCTCCCACTTACTTCTTTCGAGAGAAACTCTTTCTCCAGAAAGGACCCGTTCTTGGCAACAAAGATCTTGCCTTCGGATCTGAGGTAGAAGGTATAGCCAATGGTTTCCTTAGGGTATCCTATGAAGACGCATTTTTCCGACTAGGGTTCGAGCTTTTCAGGTTGAAGTTTCTTGACATAAGCATCGCATCCCCAAACTTTTAGAAACGACAGCTTAGGTTTCTTCCCAAACCATAATTCATACGGTGTCGTCTCAACGGATTTCGACGGAGCCCTATTTAAAGTGAATGCGGCAGTCTCTAAAGCATAGCCCCAAAATGAGAGCGGTAGATCGGTAAGAGACATCATAGATCGCACCATATCCAATAGAGTGCGATTACGACGTTCGGACACACCATTTCGCTGAGGTGTTCCAGGCGGCGTGAGTTGTGAAACTATTCCACATTTCCTTAAGTGTGTGCCAAATTCGTGACTCAAATATTCCCCTCCACGATCTGATCGTAAGAATTTTATTTTCCTGTCACGTTGATTCTCAACCTCACTCTGAAATTCCTTGAACTTTTCAAAGGTCTCAGACTTGTCTTTCATTAGGTAGACATACCCATATCTACTCAAGTCATCAGTGAGAGTGAGAAGATAACGATAGCCACCGCGAGCCTTAACACTCATTGGACCGCACACATCAGTATGTATGATTTCCAATAAGTTGGTTGCTTGCTCCATTGTTCCGGAGAACGGAGTCTTGGTCATCTTACCCATGAGGCATGGTTCACACGTGTCAAATGATTTGTAATCAAGAGACTCTAAAAGTCCATCAGCATGGAGCTTCTTCATGCGCTTGACACCAATGTGACCAAGACGGCAGTGCCACAAGTATGTGGGACTATCATTATCAACCTTACATCTTTTGGTACTCACACTATGAATATGTGTAACACTACGTTCGAGATTCATTAAGAATAAACCATTAACCAGCGGGGCATGACCATAAAACATATCTCTCATATAAATAGAACAACCATTATTCTCAGATTTAAATGAGTGGCCATCTCGAATTAAACGAGATCCTGATAGAATGTTCATGCTCAAAGCTGGCACTAAATAACAATTATTGAGGTTTAAAACTAATCCCGTAGGTAAATGTAGAGGTAGCGTCCCGACGGCGATCACATCGACCTTGGAACCATTCCCGACGCGCATCGTCACCTCGTCCTTTGCCAGTCTCCGTTTATTCCGCAGCTCCTGCTTTGAGTTACAAATATGAGCAACCGCACCGGTATCAAATACCCATGAGCTACTACGAGTGCTGGTAAGGTACACATCAATAACATGTATATCACATATACCTTTGGTGTTGCCGGCCTTCTTGTCCGCTAAGTACTTGGGGCAGTTCCGCTTCCAGTGACCACTTCCCTTGCAATAAAAGCACTCAGTCTCAGGCTTGGGTCCATTCTTTGGCTTCTTCCCGGCAACTGGCTTACCGGGCGCGGCAACTCCCTTGCCGTCCTTCTTGAAGTTCTTCTTACCCTTGCCTTTCTTGAACTTAGTGGTTTTATTCACCATCAACACTTGATGTTCCTTTTTGATCTCCACCTCCGCTGATTTCAGCACTGAATATACCTCAGGAATGGTCTTTTCCATCCCCTGCATATTGAAGTTCATCACAAAGCTCTTGTAGCTCGGTGGAAGCGACTGAAGGATTCTGTCAATGACCGCGTCATCCGGGAGATTAACTCCCAGCTGAGTCAAGCGGTTGTGTAACCCAGACATTTTGAGTATGTGCTCACTGACAGAACTATTTTCCTCCATCTTACAACTGAAGAACTTGTCGGAGACTTCATATCTCTCGACCCGGGCATGAGCTTGGAAAACCATTTTCAGCTCTTCGAACATCTCATATGCTCCGTGTTGCTCAAAACGCTTTTGGAGCCCCGGTTCTAAGCTGTAAAGCATGCCGCACTGAACCAGGGAGTAATCATCACTACGCGACTGCCAGGCGTTCATAACGTCTTGGTTCTCTGGGATGGGTGCGTCACCTAGCGGTGCTTCTAGGACATAATCTTTCTTGGCAGCTATGAGGATGATCCTCAAGTTCCGGACCCAGTCCGTATAGTTGCTGCCATCATCTTTCAGCTTGGTTTTCTCTAGGAACGCGTTGAAGTTAAGGGCAACATTAGCGTGGGCCATTTGATCTACAAGACATATTGTAAAGATTTTACACTAAGTTCATGATAATTAAGTTCATCTAATCAAATTATTCAATGAACTCCCACTCAGATAGACATCCCTCTAGTCATCTAAGTGAAACATGATCCGAGTCAACTAGGCCGTGTCCGATCATCACGTGAGACGGACTAGTCAACATCGGTGAACATCTTCATGTTGATCGTATCTTCTATATGACTCATGCTCAACCTTTCGGTCTTCCGTGTTCCGAGGCCATGTCTGTACATGCTAGGCTCGTCAAGTCAACCTAAGTGTATTGCATGTGTAAATCTAGCTTACACCCGTTGTATTCGAACATTAGAATCTATCACACCCGATCATCACGTGGTGCTTCGAAACAACGAACCTTCGCAACGGTGCACAATTAGGGGGAACACTTTCTTGAAATTATTGCGAGGGATCATCTTATTTAAGCTACCGTCGTTCTAAGCAAATAAGATGTAAAACATGATAAACATCACATGCAATCAAATAGTGACATGATATGGCCAGTATCATATTGCTCCTTTGATCTCCATCTTTGGGGCGCCATGATCATCTTCATCACCGGCATGACACCATGATTCCATCATCGTGTCTTCATGAAGTTGTCACGCCAACGATTACTTCTACTTCTATGGCTAACGTGTTTAGCAATAAAGTAAAGTAATTTACATGGCGTTATTCAATGACACGCAGGTCATACAAAAAATAAAAACAACTCCTATGGCTCGTGCCGGTTGTCATACTCATCGACATGCAAGTCGTGATTCCTATTACAAGAACATGATCAATCTCATACATCACATATATTTCATTCATCACATCCTTTTGGCCATATCACATCACAAGGCATATGCTGCAAAAACAAGTTAGACGTCCTCTAATTGTTGTTGCATGTTTTTACGTGGCTTCTATAGGTTTCTAGCAAGAACGTTTCTTACCTACGTAAAACCACAACGTGATATGCCAACTTCTATTTACCCTTCATAAGGACCCTTTTCATCGAATCTGATTCGACTAAAGTGGGAGAGACAGACACCCGCTAGCCACCTTATGCAACTAGTGCATGTCAGTCGGTGGAACCTGTCTCACGTAAGCATATGTGTAAGGTCGGTCCGGGCCGCTTCATCCCACGATGCCGCCGAAACAAGATAAGACTAGTAGTGGCAAGAAAATTGACAACATCTACGCCCACAACAAGTTTGTGTTCTACTCGTGCATAGAAACTACGCATTGACCTAGCTCATGATGCCACTGTTGTAGATCGTTGCAGAAATTAAAAAATTTCTACGCATCACCAAGAACAATCTATGGAGTCTTCTAGCAACGAGAGGGAAAAGAGTGCATCTACATACCCTTGTAGATCGCGAGCGGAAGCGTTCAAGTGAACGGGGTTGATGGAGTCGTGCTCGTCGTGATCCAAATCACCGATGACCGAGCGCTGAACGGACGGCACCTCCGCGTTCAACACACGTACGGTTGGGGAAGACGTCTCCTCCTTCTTGATCCAGCAAGGGGAGGGAGAGGTTGATGGAGATCCAGCAGCACGACGGCGTGGTGGTGGAAGCAGCGGGGATCTCGGCAGGGCTTTGCCAAGCTCAGCGAGAGGGAGACGTGTCACGGGAGGGAGAGGGAGGCGCCAGGGGCTTGGGTGCGGCTGCCCTCCCTTCCCCCCTCTTTATTAGGGCCCCTGGGGGCGCCGGCCCTAGGAGATCCAATCTCCAAGGGGGGGTGGCGGCCAAGGGGGTGGCTTGCCCCCCAAGCCAAGTGGGGCGCCCCCCACCCCTAGGGTTTCCAACCCTAGGCGCAGGGGGAGGCCCAAGGGGGGCGCACCAGCCCACCAGGGGCTGGTTCCCCTCCCACTTCAGCCCATGGGGCCCTCCGGGATAGGTGGCCCCACCCGGTGGACCCCCGGGACCCTTCCGGTGGTCCCGGTACAATACCGGTGACCCCCGAAACTTTCCCGGTGGCCGAAACTGGACTTCCTATATACAATTCTTCACCTTCGGACCATTTCAGAACTCCTCGTGACGTCCGGGATCTCATCTGGGACTCCGAATGACTTTCGGATTTCCGCATACTAATATCTCTACAACCCTAGCGTCACCGAACCTTAAGTGTGTAGACCCTACGGGTTTGGGAGACATGCAGACATGACCGAGATGACTCTCCGGTCAATAACCAACAGCGGGATCTGGATACCCATGTTGGCTCCCACATGTTCCACGATGATCTCATCGGATGAACCATGATGTTGAGGATTCAATCAATCCCGTATACAATTCCCTTTGTCAATCGGTACGTTACTTGCCCGAGATTCGATCGTCGGTATCCGAATACCTTGTTCAATCTCGTTACCGGCAAGTCACTTTACTCGTACCGTAATGCATGATCCCGTGACCAAACACTTGGTCACATTGAGCTCATTATGATGATGCATTACCGAGTGGGCCCAGAGATACCTCTCCGTCATACGGAGTGACAAATCCCAGTCTCGATTCGTGCCAACCCAACAGACACTTTCGGAGATACCCGTAGTGCACCTTTATAGCCACCCAGTTACGTTGTGACGTTTGGCACACCCAAAGCACTCCTATGGTATCCGGGAGTTGCACAATCTCATGGTCTAAGGAAATGATACTTGACATTTGGAAAAGCTCTAGCAAACGAACTACACGATCTTGTGATATGCTTAGGATTGGGTCTTGTCCATCACATCATTCTCCTAATGATGTGATCCCGTTATCAATGACATCCAATGTCCATAGTCAGGAAACCATGACTATCTGTTGATAAACGAGCTAGTCAACTAGAGGCTCACTAGGGACATGTTGTGGTCTATGTATTCACACATGTATTACGATTTCGGGATAACACAATTATAGCATGAACAACAGACAATTATCATGAACAAGGAAATATAATAATAACCATTTTATTGTTGCCTCTAGGGCATATTTCCAACAATAGGTTCTAATATTGCTTTTACGAACCACAGTTGAAGCTTTAGCATGATCTTTTATCCTAACAGGAAAAGGTGGTTTCTCAACATAGCAGTAGGAACAATAGGATCATTATAAGTGATAGTCTTTTCTTCAACTTTAATAGGTGCAGCTACTTTTACTTCTATGGGAGGATGATATTTAAACCACTTCTCCTTAGGGAGATCAACGTGAGCAGCAAAAGATTCACAGAAAGAAGCTACTATCTCAGAGTCAAGTCCATATTTAGTGCTAAATTTACGAAAAACATCGGTATCCATAAAAGATTTAACACAATCAAACTTAGGTGCATACCTGACTCCTTACCTTCATCGAGATCCCAATCTTCAGAGTTGCGTTTAATTCTTTCCAATAAATCCCATTTGAATTCAATAGTCTTCATCATAAAAGATCCAGCACAAGAAGTATCGAGCATGGTGCGATTGTTATCAGAAAGCCGAGCATAAAAGTTTTGAATAATTATTTCTCTTGGGAGCTCATGATTGGGGCATGAATATAACATTGATTTAAGCCTCCCCCAAGCTTGAGCGATGCTTTCTCCTTCGCGAGGCCAAAAATTATATATATAATTGCGATCATAATGAACAAGATGCATAGGATAAAACTTCTGATGAAATTCCAATTTCAATCGTTTGTAGTTCCATGATCCCATATCATCACATAGCCTATACCATGACAATGCATCTCCCTTCAAAGATAAAGGGAAGACCTTCTTCTTAATAACATCATCGGGCACACCTGCAAGCTTAAATAATCCACAAACTTCATCCACATATATTAGGTGCTCATCAGGATGCATTGTTCCGTCTCCTGCAAAAGGATTAGCTAGCAGTTTTTCTATCATACCCGAAGGAATCTCAAAGTAGACATTTTCATTTTCAGTAGGTTCAGTAGGTTGAGGAGCAACTCTTTGCTCTACTGGTCGGGGTGAAGATACCCCGAACAAGCCTCTCAGAGTATTACTTTCCATAGTAACAAGTGACAATAAATTTTAGCACACTATATAAATATTTTCCTTACCAAATTCCACCTACCAAAGGCGCTTCACTCCCCGGCAACGGCGCCAGAAAAGAGTCTTGATGACCCACAAGTATAGGGGATCTATCGTAGTCCTTTCGATAAGTAAGAGTGTCGAATCCAACGAGGAGCAGAAGGAAATGATAAGCGGTTTTCAGCAAGGTATTCTCTGCAAGCACTGAAATTATCGGTAACAGATAGTTTTGTGATAAGATAATTTGTAACGAGCAACAAGTAACAAAAGTAAATAAAGTGCAGCAAGGTGGCCCAATCCTTTTTGTAGCAAAGGACAAGCCTGGACAAACTCTTATATAGAGAAAAGCGCTCCCGAGGACACATGGGAATTATCGTCAAGCTAGTTTTCATCATGTTCATATGATTCGCGTTCAGTACTTTGATAATTTGATATGTGGGTGGACCGGTGCTTGGGTGATGTCCTTACTTGGATAAGCATCCCACTTATGATTAAACCCTATTGCAAGAATCCGCAACTACAAAAGAAGTACTAAGGTAAACCTAACCATAGCATGAAACATATGGATCCAAATCAGCCCCTAACGAAGCAACGCATAAACTAGGGTTTAAGCTTCTGTCACTCTAGCAACCCATCATCTACTTATTACTTCCCAATGCCTTCCTCTAGGCCCAAATAATGGTGAAGTGTCATGTAGTCGACGTTCACATAACACCACTAGAGGAAATACAACATACATCTCATCAAAATATCGAACGAATACCAAATTCACATGACTACTATTAGCAAGACTTCTCCCATGTCCTCAAGAACAAACGTAACTACTCACAAAACATATTCATGTTCATAATCAGAGGAGCATTAATATGCATAAAGGATCTGAACATATGATCTTCCACCAAATAAACCAACTAGCATCAACTACAAGGAGTAATCAACACTACTAGCAACCTACAGGTACCAATCCCAGACTTAGAGACAAGAATTGGACACAAGAGATGAACTAGGGTTTGAGAGGAGATGGTGCTGGTGAAGATGTTGATGGAGATTGACCCCCTACCGATGAGAGGATCGTTGGTGATGACGATGGCGATGGCGATGATTTCCCCCTCCCGGAGGGAAGTGTCCCCGGCAGAACAGCTCTGCCGGAGCCCTAGATTGGTTCCGCCAAGGTTCCGCCTCGTGGCGGCGGAGTCTCGTCCCGAAAGCTTTCTTGTGATTTTTCTTCGGGCGAAAGACTTCATATAGCAGAAGATGGGCACCGGAGGGCCAACAGGGGGCCCACGAGGCAGGGGGCCGCACCTAGGGGGGTAGGGCGCGCCCCCCACCCTCGTGGCCAGGGTGTGGGCTCCCTCTGGTATTTCTTCCGCTCGGTATTTTTTATTATTTCCAAAAATAACTTTCGTGGAGTTTCAGGACTTTTGGAGTTGTGCATAATAGATCTCTAATATTTGCTCCTTTTCCAGCCCAGAATTCCAGCTGCCGGCATTCTCCCTCCTTATGTAAACCTTGTAAAATAAGAGAGAATAGGCATAAGTATTGTGACATAATGTGTGATAACAGCCCATAATGCAATAAATATCAATATAAAAGCATGATGCAAAATGGACGTATCAGCCGTCGTAGCGCGGCGGCATCTCCGGCTTGAACTTGGGTGGCCACCGCACCTGCCACAGGGCAGGGGCCAGGGCTCGGAGCCCCCTGGCCCCGTTGTCAACGCCGGCCGTCGGAGTCGGTAGCGGGGCGCCTGCCATGAGGGCGGAGCGCGGTGGCGACAGAGCGCAGATCGACGGAAGGAAAGCCACGTCGCACCCCTACCTGGCGCGCCAAATGTCGGATCACGGGTTCCAGCAAAACCCTCAAGGTTCGAACACTGGGGTGCGCGCGAAGAATTCCTCCCTACCGATCCACGCCCTAGCTCGCTAAGATCTCGTGGACGAACTCGACAAACTCACAACACAAAAGGCACAAGATTTATACTGGTTCGGGCCACCGTTGTGGTGTAATACCCTACTCCAGTGTGGTGGTGGTGGATTGCCTCTTGGGCTGATGATGAACAGTACAAGGGGAAGAACAGCCTCCTGAGGTTGAGGTGTTCTTGTGCTTGGTGTGTGGCTAAGGATTAGGTGAGGTGCCTCTAATCTGTCCTCCCCTACGGTGGTGGCTAGTTCTACTTATATAGGCCCTGGTCCTCTCCCCAAATATTGAGCGGGAAGGGAGCCAACAACGGCCAATTTGAAAGGGGACAAGTAGTACAGCTTATCCTGACAAAAGCGGTCTTCGCCTGCAAAAGGCTCTGGTGGTGATGCCGTCTTGGGCTCCATGGTGACCTCCGTCTCGCCGTCCTGCTGGTCTTGGTCTTGTTGCACCGATGTGGAAACCTTTGCTTGATGCCTCGGTACTCCGCGCCTGCGCTTGCCTCCTTAGCACCGAAGGGGAAACAAGGACACTGCGCGTGCTGGCGCCCGCCTGGCCTCGATCGTCATGGCTCACGTCACAAGAACCTCGCGAGGTTTGCCCCGCCTTGATCTCTCCGCTCCTCACGAGGCAACCTGGTGAGGCCGCTCCTGAGGAGGTCTTGCGTCGTCCGCCTCGCGAGGGTCTTGAGTGCCTTGTTAATGAGGATGGGTCGTACAGGACTGGTAGCTCAGCCATGCCGTGGGCTGCAGGCAGGCAAGTCTCGGGACCCCCGTTCCCAGAACGCCGACACCGGTGGGGGAGAGGAAGACGATGCGACAGGGAGGCGATTTGAGGGAAAATTGTAGGGGGCAATGGAGGTGGTTGCCCCTCTTTATACGATGGGATGTTTCAGGCATGTCCCATGGACACGTGCTACCCCATGACCGCGGTCTGTTGCATGCACCCACGTATACGAATACATGTACGGTCAGCATACGAAACAACTATACGGGTAACAGTCAAAGGTGTACTCGGCCCTACGCGGCCCCACTCGTCAGAGTTAACGGTCAAAGGCATTGACCCGACGGCAGCGTACGTTGTAACCTGTTCTGAGGGTTTTGGGCAAGGGAGTGGGGAAAAGTGAGCAAAAGTTAACAAAGTGGGGATGAATGAATAGAGCTAAGGAACCAGGGGCATAAAAATAAAAAAATCCATTTATAAAAGTGGAATTAGGGCAAACAGAGTTACGAGGGGCCCACAAGCTTAGGTGGCACCCCCTGGGGGCGCGCAGGATGAGCTTGTGGCCCTCTCGTAATGCTTCTGGCCTCCTCCCAAATCTTCTAGGATCCCTTCTGGTCTAGAAAAAATCACCGTAAAGTTTCATCATGTTTGGACTTCGTTTGGTATTGATTGGCACTGGGCACTAGGTTAATAGGTTAGTTCCCAAAAATTATATATAATTGCATATAAAGTATACCGAATTGATAATATAATAGTATGAAACAATCAAAAGTTATAGATACGTTGGAGAACGTATCAATTTTTGTGTGCCTTTTTTGTCTCCCCTCCCACCACCCCTTCCCACTGGATTTTCTCCCTCCCACTTTAATTCCATCACGTAAATGATAGGTAATTAAGAATTCAAAATCCCACCATATTTGTCAGATCACCTTCCTAAAAGACAGACATAAGATTTTTCTTGATAACCTTCCAAAACAAAATCAGATATTCTGCAATAACAAATCACTAATCCCGCGCACTATCTCTACTCCCAAAGGGAGAGGTGGTAGCCTCGCCTCCATGATTTATTTTTTTCTGGCTTTTTTCGTCTCACCTCCCACCACCCCTTCTCTACTCCTAAAGGGGAGTTGCTAGCCTCGCCTCCACGGTTTATTTTCATCTATCTTTTTTCGTCCAATTTTTTCGTCTCACCTCCCACCACCCCTTCCCACTAGATTTACTCACTCCAATTAAAAAATCAAATCCCATTAAAAGGTGAGATCTTGTTTCGTGCTTGCTTTGGCAAGTGCTGCTTTAGTTCAATCACGTAAATGATAGGTAATTAAGAATTCAAAAATCGCACCATATATGTGAGATCCCCTTCCTAAAAGATAGACATACGATTTTTCTTTATAACCTTCCAAAACAAAATCATATATCCCTCAATAACAAATCATTAGTCCCGCGCACTATGCCATTTATTATTATCATTACCTCTACTATTAATGGACAATCACAACTTTCCTAATACATAAATATAACATATCTTTTTTGTTATCAGTGTACGCATCTGTGCGCCCTTGTGGAGGGATGTCGTGCGCGATACCATGTAGGACGCTGTGGCCGGGCCCGACGTCGGCGTGATGCTCGAGAATGCCAGGGCGTGGATCACGGCGTCGAGGACGACCGTGGTGGAAATCGAGTCGTCGGACTGTCATGTACACGCATTCGTGGACGCAGTCATATTATATTTCTTGTCAGTTATAGAGAAAATGAGACAGGCTACATTCTCAAATCAAGTGTGTCCATTCAAATAGAAAGTAGGAACGGGAACTAAACCTGGTGAGGTTTGACGACCAATATCTACTCCTAAAGGGAGAGTTGGTAGCCTCGCCTCCATGGTTTATTTTCATCTGGCTTTTTCCCGTCCGATTTTTTCGTCTCACCTCCCACCACCCCTTGTTTACTCCTAAAGGGGGAGTTGCTAGCCTCGCCTCCACTGTTTGTTTTTATTTGTCTTCTTTTCATCCGGTTTTTCCTGTCTCACCTCCCACCCCCCCCCCTTCCCACTAGATTTTCTATCTCCCATTATAGAACCAAATCCCATTAAAGGGTGAGATCTTGTTTCGTGCTTGCTTTGGCAGGTGCTGCTTTAATTCAATCACGTAAATGATATGTAATCAAGAATTCAAAAATCACACGATATATGTGAGATCACCTTTCTAAAAGGCAGACATACGATTTTTCTTGATAACCCTCCAAAACAAAATCATATATTCCACAATAACAAATCACTAATCCCACGCACTATGCCATTTATTATTATCATTATCTGTACTATTAATGGAGAGTCACAACTTTCCTAATACAAAAATATAACATATCTTTTTTGTTATCATCCGTGCGCCCTTGTGGAGGGCGCCGTGTGCGACACCATGTAGGACGTTGTGGCCGGGCCTGACACCGGCGTGATGCTCGAGAATGTCAGGGCGTGGATCACGGCGTAGAGGACGGCCGTGGTGGAAGTCGGCTCGTCGGACCGTCACGTACACACATTCGTGGACGCGGTCATATTATATTTCTTGTCAGTCATAGAGAAAGCGAGACAAGCTACATTCTCAAATCAAGTGTGTCCATTCAAATAGAAAATAGGAATGAGAACTAATGTTGGTGAGGTTTGATGAACAACCATACTTGAATTAAAAAAATGGAAAATGGCCTCTTGCGAAGTGTAGCTTCTATACCAAAAGAAATACAAATCGAAGGGAAGAATGTGATAAGGCGTCGCTGATGAACGCACTAATGTTTACGTGGTGCTGGTTGGCACCGACGAAACGGGTTCACGAAGGGGCTAGGAGTAGAAGATGTAGGGAAGGACGGGGAAGTGAAGAACAACAATTATCCCTTATAGCAATGAATGGTGCGTGGGGTGGAGTTGGAGCTTGTTGGTGACTACATTCAGATTGCCACTCACCTCCCACGTTAGTGTGCATTTGCAAAGTTGAATGGATCTTTGAGAATGATCTCTATAGTTATTTATTGTTTTCTGTCAATAGTATGAGTTAGTTCAACCCACTCTGTTATATTGTAAACATGGAAAATTTCACCCCTATTGAAACGCATGGCAAAGATGAGATGGGCGTCATCTGGTTTTAAAGAAGGAGGCTCCAGCGAGAAATGTCTTGCTACGACGGAAAACCAAGCGGGAGGGGGAGGATCCGATAGAAAAAGAGAATGGTGCGTCGTAGGTGGGGTTTTTGTGTTGAGCCCACATGCGACAAATAGCCCGTAGCAACGCATCGGCGTTCTGCTAGTACCAGTAAGTATGTACGCGCAATGCATGTTAATATTAGGAAAAATAATAATTGCACGTTCATATTAGGTGGATATCAATTACGCGTTAATTACCAGGACACTGTAGATGATGATATTTGATACGATTTTAATTGCATGCTAAACATGTTGAGTGTTCTTCATATGAGCAATATAGGTCGTTGGATCGATGTTGTTTGATGGCCCAGATTTGTTAGATCTGTCCATTTGGGTCTTTTTATATTGGTACAGATATAGATAGATATACTTATACGAAAAAAGTGAATCTAATAATGGGTCCTTTGAATGGCATGATTTTTGAAACAAAAAGAATAGAGAAATCATCGTCTTATAATATCGTGTCCCATTGAACTCCACATGCAATTCAAAAAAAAAACTTGTAGAATCTTTAGAGCACAAGAATCCTAAGGAGTTATTGAAGGTGTATTTTATTGGTAGGATTGGAATCCTTAGTTTTATCCTAGGGATTCCTGTCTACTGTACTTTGAAGATACATTTTCATCCACCCAAATCTTTTCTTACAATCTATTTTTTTCATGCAATGCCATGTACTATTTGATACAAATTCATATATAGTTTTATGATCCTACAAGATTGAAGAAGACATGATACTTTCAAATTATATCATATTTATATGTTTTACAAAACTTTCTATTTGATTCAAATTCATATATGCATTTTCCTATTTATATGTTTTGCAAAACTTTCAAATCATAGAGGTCCTAAACCACAAAATGAGCACAACCAACATACGAGAAACAAAATAATTATATCCTTCAAGGTCTAGCATAATTTCTCTTGAATCAAAGAACCCGTAAAAGTAAACCATGCAGAAAATTAATCCAATGGCCGAGCAGGACGTAGGCATAGTTTCGGCAACTGAAGTTTTTTTTTTGACATCATTTTCGACACCCGAAGTTCCTCGTGACTACTTGTTTCATTAAAGTTCGAGTAGTGTTTCATCCAAGCTCTTGTAATAAAGCAACTTTGATGGGTGTCGGGCAGTCCACGAAAACCACACGGCGTGGTTGACACACTTCTTGGACATTGTAACCTAGTATCTTGTCGTCGTGTCTTAATGGAACATCTGTGTAATACTCTTTCAATGCGACAATTACTACTATTCAAATTTGGACGCCGCGCCAACTTTGTATCATGTGCCGCCACCTCAATATTTTCAGACGCTTCTGCTGACGTCATGAAAACCATCACAACCACGCATCCGTACAATAACTGACAAATCCGACGGTACTGACTGCGTCATGCTGAAAAGGCATATGCGGACCGTAGGTTCTTTAAGGTTTTTTCTTGCTTTTCAAAAGAAAAATACATACTCCTATAGGTTTGTTTTTGTTGAACCTGCGTTGCATATATACGGTTGCCATGGATATTTCGGTTTGTCAAAGTGCCACCTGGATGTATTATGATGGAAAAAGGCTGGCCGATCATCGCATTCGTGGGCTCTGCAAAATCACGTTCCAACAGAGTAAGGGGCGATCAGCAAAAGTGGCAATGGGGCGAGGGAGCCAGCGGAGACGCCTGCGCTGCGAAATTACTACTCCACCATAGCATCTCTTTTGATCTGACAGCAACGCACTCCCCCTGGTCCTGCCGTATCAAATCGCACGCAGCGCAGCGGGTGGGGCAGTCCGCTCGCTTTCTTCCCCGTTCTCGTCGCCTGGACTTCCCAGTTCCCACGCCGCCTCTGTTTTGCCATCTGTCCTCCGTCGCCCCCCTCTGTCCTATAAATCCACCACCACCAACAGCCTGTTCTCCACGCGATCCATCCCATCCTGAAAACCCCAGCGCACGGCAACGCCTCTCCAAAACCCCAAACCCTAGCCCATCGGCGATCGCCGGCGGCGACCGCGCCTCCGTCCTCCGCGGAGCCCTCGGGCGCTTCGCCTTGCATCGGCTTTGTCTCCTTGGGCGGCTGGCGTAGGAGGTGGGTGCGTTTGTTGCGCGGAGCAGGGTTTTGTTGTTGGGTTTTTACTTTTTTCCTTTTTCCGGCCCATTCCTGCGGATTCTGACGTGCTCTCTTCCTTTTCCTTTTTCCGTGCGGTTAGTTCAGGGTTCGGAGGCACTTCGCCGCTGGGTAAGCTTGCGACGGGGCGCGGCTGTCCAGATCCTCGCTGCGAATTCCTCCCGCTGGTTTTGCATTGAGGAGGTATGCGCGCGCTGCCTCCGTTGCGGTGTGGAGTGCGGGTTTTGTGATGATTTTTTCTCCGTTCCGTTTCGGTGTGGAATGCGTGTTTTCTGATGATGATTTTTGTTCCGTTCCGTTTCGGCGGATTGCCATGGTTTCGTTCCTTTGTTTGTCCTCAGTCAAATCTGGGGAGGTACTTCGTGTTGTGGGCCCTTGGTTATGCGGTTTGCCTTTTTGAGTTTGCAGGCTTGCGTGGCGATGAACTGATGATAATACGACTGGATGCTCTGCTTTCGACTATACATGAAGCGTTGCAATTTCTGGACGATATTTTAATGTACTGCTGTGCTTTAATGGCCATAAAAAAATTTAACAAATCTACGGCAAAACTTCTCCGTCCTGAATTACTTGTCGCAGAAATGAATAAAAATGGATGTATCTAAAACTAAACGTCTAGATACATTCAGTTTTGCGACATGTAATTTCGGATGGAGGGAGTAATAACATAGCAAACAACTAATACTCCCTCCGATTCATATTAATTGTCGCTGATTTAGTACAATTTTGTTTCCTACATCCTGGAACAAATGAGATAAATCATGTCATATATGTAGTAGAAAACTTTAGTGCGAACAATAGACCTGGGGTACTATTCACAATGGACTGAGATACGGAGAAACCCCTGCTGCACGGCGCAGGTTGGCTGGGCTTATGCTGTCAACATCATGAAGGGCGATTAGAGGCCATGAGCCCGTCGTGCTGCAAGGCTTCATACCGAATGTATGCTCTGTAAAATTACTAATTTGCAATATGATCTGCCTTTTTTGTTCTCAATGTGTCTGAATTTAGAGCATTTTTGTATGCCTTCTGTGTTGACTAGACCGAAGGTGCTTAGCTGAAGGTAGCCTTCACTGCCCCCTTTTGTAACTTCCCTTCTTTCATCCCTCCATGAGGCTGTCAAAAGAAAGAAAGGTTTAATTTCTTCAAATTTCTCATGACTATTTGAGGTTCTAACTGAGCCTCCACGACACTTGTATACACAAAATGCCCCTAGGTTCAGGGGCATACATTTAGTGCTATTGGCCCAAAATGTGTGTTGATTTGCATCAGGTTATTCTCTTTAACATGTCGGTTGCATGTTAGGAAATAGATTTGCGTGCATGCTGCATTGGGTGTTAACAAGTCTGTATCCGGTACAGACCAACTTTTGATGCGGTCATTAAGTGCAGATGACCTGTAAATTTCAGAGAAGTTCTGGTTGGTACATTAAATCTGTCAAGTCACAAAATTTCAAGTCTAGACCCGATGCAAATGAAATGGAAGAAAAGACATATACCTTTCTGAAACTTATAAGAAAAAAAAATACAATCTTACTATTCACTGTTGTATTTGTATTTCCGTATGTAAACTGAATCTGGATTTGAAATTTGGTCGCTAGTGATAGATAGAAATTTTAGTTGTTTTGGCAGGACTTCACAATTGCTTTATGTATCGCTCAGTGCTCTAGTGGGTGGCATTCTTTCATGGGTATCCCCTAGGCAATATTGGGAAAACCTTTTTTTATATTCAGGTTTCTAGTTTCCTATATATTTCTTAGTTTCCTAGCACACATAGTCCTTATTGAAGTATTTTTTACGCAAAATTATTTGGAATATTATTTCGATTTTAAAGATGAGGGTAGATCAGTATTGTAAGCATACTATTAAAGCAGCAGTAAGCATCCGCCTTCTAACCAACCATCGCCGCAGTGCTGGTTTTGAAGATTCTTGTGTTCTGTTCCTTCCACGTGGTCCACCAGGCGAGCTGGACCAACTAGCTCCAGGCCTTCTTCTCCTCTCTCGGCAGTATCACGGTGCTCCGCTCCGTCCACTCAAGGGAGGTAGTGGTTGATGATGGTGCAAGTGCCCACCGCAGGATGCAATGCCAGAGTGTGGCCTGCCAGACCTCAATCGTGTAGGGGCACAATGCGAGCAGTACAGCGTCCTCCAATGGCCCCAAGCCGAGCGCGCAGGCAGGGTCGTGTGGCCACCCGTTCTTTGCGAGCACGTCGGTGGTGTTGCAGCGCTCTAGCATTGCACTCACTTAGTAGTTAGACAACTTTTCGTAATATACCAACAATATCCTTTTTCTATGCATTTTATTATTTTTATCACTTAGTTTTTTGAGGATGTCACTTTATGCATGACGCACCGTGCTGATTTCTTCCGTTGCATGCAGGATGTCATCTTCAAACGTTTTCGATGAAAAATTTGAGGCTGCTGTCACAAAGCTGGATGCTATTGGAATCGCGAGAAAAACTGTTTCACCAGTGTTGACGAAGCTACTAGAGTTGTATGATTACAACTGGGAGTACATAGAAGCTGATGACTTTCGGGTTCTAACCGATGCTATATTTGACGAGCCAGATCCCAAAGTACAGTTTACTTTGTTCTGATTTTATAGTCAGAATGTATTGTTTTGAGGGACAACATTTCTCTTATAACTTGTTATGCTACCACTTTTGGTACAGGAAGAACAGAAAAAACAAGCTAACAAAAGGAAGAATCCTGATTCGGACCACTATAACAAGAAGCTTAGGGCAAAACATCATTCTCAAAAACCTACATCCAAGATGCATGCCAATGAGAAGAGAGAGTTGGCTGAAGCTCCACCGCAGCAAGAAGCAGGCAAGCTGTGCCCTCAAACAGTTTGTGGCACTGTAAACACATTGCAGTTGTCTTCTTCGCGACTGCCGATTAAAGAAAGAAATATGGAAACCAGTGTTCTGGAGGATACACCGACAGATGAAGATAGTTTAGCTTTATCAGTCCAAGGTCAAGACCTTCCTACTTTCGAGACCCCACTGGCTATTATGAGCCCACCAGTTCAAGATTCCAGGCATCAAAGAGGTAATTTCTGTTTAAGCAAAATGTCTCACACTCGTATTATTTGCTGAGCGCCCACATTTTATATGAAGAAATATTGTTATAATCAGGTATTATATAATCTTGATGTTTTGAGTTTTATAGTCTTTTTAATATTTCCAAATAAAGGCTCTTTGGGGATTGCAAAATTTCCACCATTAGCAGTTATCACCAGTTACTTCCATAATATAGTTTGTAGTGTGATAGAAGTTAGCGATCATAAGTTTTATAACTCGTAGACTTAAAAGACACACTCACTGATCATCCTGACACTGGAAATTCGGTGGCTACGCAATGCATGCGTGTTTGATGGTGTGATCCTGAGGTGCCAGCAGTTGATTGAGTCCCTCTTTAACTAAGCTGAGCTGTGGCAGGTGGTTGCTGGAGCCAAGGCACTTTGACAGTTGCCACTCCAGGCCTCATGACCTTTCCCAGCTTAGATCTTGCCTTGGTTTTCCCCTTTTAGTTTTCTCTTTGTTCTTCATCCTTTTGTACGATTAATTAGCTAGTAATAAACACTCTTGTTTACCAGTTCTCTGTTCTTTTTTGAGGTCTATTTTTACTTGTGCCATTTCAGTGCACTTCTTAATATACAGATGACACTCAATCTTGGTGTGTGTCCAAAAAACACTAGGTCTCCTTTGGTTTATAGGATAGGAATATCATAGGAATAGAAAACTTGTAGGCCTCCTTTGGTTCAAATGAGATGACATGTATCTCAAATCCTATGAGTAGGAATAGGAAAGGAGATGCCCTTTGATTCACATCATAGGATTTTTTTTCCATCGAGTCTAGCCTAATGTTTATTTTCCTATGAAATGTGAAGGATAGGAATAATTCCTCAATAGGAATAGGATTTCATTCCTACAAACCAAAGGGCTCTAAAGGAATTTTTCCTATAGAAATCCTATCCTATGAAATTCCTCCAAGATTCCTCTAAACCAAAGGAGGCCGTAGAAAATGAGATGACATGTATCTCAAATCCTATGATTAGGAATAGGAAAAGAGATGTCATTTCGTTCACATCATAGGAAATTTTCCACCGAGTCTAGTCTAATGTTTATTTTCCTTTGAAATGTGGAGGACAGGAACAAATCCTATGTAGGAATAGGAATGCATTAATCAAAGGGCTCTAAAGAAAAATTCCTATAAGAATCCTATCCTATAGAATTCCTATGAAATTCCTCCAAACCAAAGGAGGCCTAAAAACATCAATGACTGCTGGGAATACATCAAATAGGTTTCATAAATGGTTTCCCTTGAGACTACAAACTCTAGTTAATTTCCGTGCTATTTTCTCAATGCATCACTAGTTACGGTTTGTATTGCTTACCAGTTTGTCTGATATCTTTGGCTTGCGTGTGAGCCTATACGGCATACTGACATAGGAAGTTAGGAATTGTACTGTTGTGAACTTTGAATTTATAAAATACTGCCATATCGCTTTTAATGATACCAATATGTGTACTGCAACTGCTCCATAGATATCCTGTTTTTCCTGCAAAGATTGCATCATCTTGTTGTAGCTGCGCTGTTAATATTTTTTTTCCGTTGCCTTGTTAATCTAGGATCTTAATCTCTAATACGGAGTAACTTCTAACCACTATAGAATTTCTGTATTTTGATTTTTCAAATACTCCAGCATACAAGGATGCACATGAAAGAAACATATCTTATACATCTAGAAGCCAAGTAATCACAAGCAGCACAGACTCTTCAACCAACTTTGAGGTAGCTTTGTCAAATTCTGGAACAGGGAAACTGTCATTTACATGTAACTCGGCAGATCATCCTGATTTCCACATGCCGGACATGGAGTCTGTATGCAAGGAAATGGAGGCTAGATGTCTCAGGACATACAAGATCCTAGAACCCAATTTCTCTTTCATAAAACTTTTGCAAGACACTTGCCAGTGTATCGTTGATTTGGGTCATGCATCTAGTGGACCTAGAGAAAGTGGAATGGTACAAATAGTTCCTGCCATGGACTTTTTGTCTAAACCTTCAGTGTCACGAGTGTTGCAGCCAAATGAAGCTGGTTCCTCGTGTATGCCACCTAATGACCACATTATTCATGGTGGTGTATGCTCTTCTGGTTCTTTTGCTGGAGAACAGATCAGTTCCAGTAATATGCTTGTTATTGCCAATAGACCAGCTCATGATGTCAATGACATAACAAAAGGTGAAGAACATGTGAGTATTCCCATAATTAATACGGTTGGCAATGGGATTCTTCCGCCCCCCTTCCACTACATACCATGCAATATCATATACCAGAATGCATATGTCAATCTTTCGCTTGCTAGAATAGGAGATGAAAGCTGCTGCTCAGGCTGCTTTGGAGATTGTCTAGCAGAACAACTTCCTTGTGCATGTGCAACAGTAACTGGAGGTGAATTTGCTTATACAAGGGATGGCCTGCTTAAGGAAGGATTTCTTGATTCTTGTGTCGCTGGGCTTCCTAAATTCCACTGCAAAATTTGCAATCCTTGTGAAGGACACCCTACAAAGAAATTTATCAAGGAATGCTGGAGTAAATGTGGCTGTGCCAGAAATTGTGGAAATCGTGTGGTGCAGCGAGGAATTACTCGGCAACTACAGGTAAGTCATATACTCGTATCTATATATGCTCTTGGTATGACCCTTTTTGTACAAAAGATAAAAGTTTTGATTAATCAGTGCCAATTGGCAAATATGATAGAATAACTGTATTCCCTGTGCAATTATGCAGCTACATATGCATATAATAAAAATAGAGTTTTGTCTGTTATACAGTTTTAATGCTTATAACTAAATATATAGTTGTATTTAACTATTTCGTATACGACTTCAAGTGATACATGATTAATCTGCACCTTCTAAACAAGCTGTGAAAATGGCGAGCCTGTTTCTTTCTATTTTAACTTGCTTAACTATTCCTTGTATTTTAACTTCAATTATTACGGCAATGTCGATCAAACAAAGAACTCCATTTTGACCTTGTGTCCTAATATAATGGTGTATGATGGCAAGTGCAGCATTTCTTTTTCTTGCGATGTGGTGCATTCTGTGTATGTTCATGTGCTCTGCACATCAAACTGAACATCATGCATGTTTTCTTATGTTCATTTGAGTATCGTCGTTTCAGGTATTCTTAACCCCTGGAAAAAAGGGATGGGGACTGCAGGCTGCTGAGGAAATTCCACGAGGCGCGTTTATTTGTGAGTATGTTGGTGAAATATTAACTAACACTGAGCTTGATGAGCGAAACACTCAAGGGACATCAAAAGGTCGCCATACATATCCAACACTGCTCAATGCTGATTGGGACACTGAAGATGTTCTTGGGGACGACCATGCTCTCTGTCTGGATGCCACCTTTTACGGGAATGTGGCAAGGTTTATAAACCATAGGTAACATTCCTTTTATGATTTGTCATCATAGAGTTGCTATTTTTTAAACAGAGATGCATAATGATCCTTCACAGTTCTCTATAATACATCATGTTTCTGGTTTTGTGTGATTAGACAACGCAATACATGCCGTTTGGAGTTATAAGTTAAAATTTCCCCCGCAAGAAAAATGTCGTAGAAAACCACCTCCCCAGCCCCCAACCCCCAAAAAAGGAGTAATAGAAAATCGCCCCCCGCAAAAAAAGGGTTGTAGAAATTGTAATCAAATTTGACCAAAATGTAACTGATGAACGGCCACCTGTGAGGGTTTGGGGAAACCTTGCCACCTGAAGGTTCAAATCTTGTTGTGTGTACTTGTAGAAGTGAACACTCTTAACTCTTGCCTGTGTGTTATCACCATCCAGTATTTCTCTTTATAAATGCTTGTAAACTAGTAGTGGGTGCGCTTGTATTATTCCTTATGACAGCACTTTGATTAAGATATTCAAGTGATGCCACTCTAATTTGAAGCTAGCTAATAACACTTCCTAACCCAAAATTTGAACAGAAGTGATTTTGAGACAAAAAAATGCTGCTTCCATACTATGCTGCATAATAACTTTGACTTATTAATTTGGTATGTTTTGTCGTGAGAAGTTGTTGACTTGGTATGTCATTGTACGCTGTAGGTGTTCTGATGCCAATCTCATTGATATACCTGTTCAGATCGAGACACCTGACCGCCACTACTACCATGTATGTATGCAACTCCAGCTAGTTATTGGCTTTTGTGTGTTAATCCAGTTTGAAACACATGAAGATTGTTTATCTATTCTTTTGTTTCGTTCAGGTGGCATTTTTCACCAAAAGGAAAATAGAGCCATTTGAAGAACTGACATGGGTAGGTGGCACACTTGTATTTCATCCAGTTAGCCAATTGCATTTAAGCTCCATTGTGCTGTATCTGTCCTGTACCAGTGAATCTGAGGGCTACAAGATATGGGCTAACCCGTTTCTACCATGCTAGTTATATTTTGCTCAATCTCGTGTTTTTGACTTCTATAACTTAATGTTGAACTGTATCAATTCGAACCCATCAATAGTTTTGCCAGGCTACTGTCCCTTCTTTTTTTAGTGAAATCTTCTTGCCTACTTTAAGTCGCGCGTCAAAATGCATGATCTTGTTTTGTGCACATTTTGACCACAGGACTACAATATTGATTTTAACGATGTCAACCACCCTATCAAGGCATTCAAGTGTTGCTGCGGAAGCAAGCACTGCCGGGACAAAAAAAGCAACCCAAGTAGGTGCCTTAACCTTTTTCTATGGTGCACTTGATAGTTACTGATGCTTATTTCTCAACCTTCCCTACCCCACTGGCCTACCCTAATCTTTGGAAGATGTCTAGTGGTTTTAGCATGCCTCTTAATGGTGCATCTATGGTTATTTCTCATTAACTATTTTTTCAATTTAGTGTTTCTATGTCTATGCACATGACGGCTGGCAATATACTAATCCCGCCGATCCAAAAAAAAAGTGTCGTGGTTTTAGTTCAAATTTGAACTAAAACTGAACTGAAACCACGACACTCTTTTTGGATCAGAGGGAGTACTATTTAGTGTAACCAATTTTAGCAGAAGAACTAGCATATCTTTAGTGTGTACCCCTCAATATAGCAGTTCCTTGGTATTGAACATTTTGGGTGAAAAATACATGACTATATGCCCATATGATGTCCTGTTATGGCCGTACCAGTTGAAAGCAACCAAATTGTCGTGAAATTTGTAAGATAGATAGTGAGGTAATTGAGTTTGATCTTGAAACATATATACTAGAATACCCTTGTAACCCTACCCAACATATAATTTTTCCAGAATGTATAGGGAATGAAAATTTCCATCTGGTAATTTTTTTTTTAGTTTTCATCCGGTAAAGACAAATGAATATTTTCACCAAAATTGCTTTTTCATTTGATATTTTGAGTGGTATGATACCATTAAAGTTGCATCAGCTGACCCCAAATGATGGTATGCTGCTGCAGGATCTAGATCCAGAGCCCTGGTGTTGCTATGAGTACTCTTCAAGAGATATATGGCACCATGGAGATTCAAGATTACATAGCATCTACAGTGTCATCGTCATGGTTTTGTCACAAGTGATATTTTGCTCTGTGTAGAACAAATGTTCCAGATTAATGACTCGTCACTGGACCTGGATTGCCCGTTTAAGTGTTGTCATCCGACCTTGCTTCCAAGCAGCACTTTTTGGTTCCCCGTTCTTGATCTCAACTTTTGATTTGGAAAGGTCTCTTGATTCCTTTTCTTGACGATATATTACGGTCTAGACAAATTTAAGACAAGAATTTTACGACGGAGGGAGTATGTACGAAGTTCAAGTATATGAATCGTTTTTGGTTTTCTAACTTAAAATATGCACTCTGAATTTGGCAACTATACTTGGGTGTAACTACATGAACTCCGACAACATCGAGGTTATAGAGACAATGAAGAATGGAGGTCGCTCTTTCGGTTTTTTGGCGGCAGTTTTTTGGTGATATATATCACCTTGCATGTGATTTTTTGCATATTATTTTTGAGCATGTTTCTAGAGAGACTAATTGTGCTGCTCATGATTTAGCCAAACTAGCTAGAAGTAAAGTTTGTGGGGCGGATGAAAGATCCACCCGTGACAGCTGCATCCAAATCAAAAGTTGCTTATTGATACCACCGCCCATGATCCACACCCCAAGCAGCTGCGTCCGTGTTAGCAACACACTAGTACAAAGATCAATTGCTCAAGGACTTGAACTACAAGCCATGGATTCACCAAGGTTTAGCTAGTACAGAGGAGGAGAGGAACACGAGAGGAAGAAGAGACAGAAGCAGAGGAGGCCGAAGCCGTCCTGATCCAAGCCAAGTTGTTCGTAACTCTATCCCTTGTATTTGTAGTTGCCGTGTTGCCTGGCTACCGAGCAGCCCAAGCCCACTAGTTATGGCCCATTATCGATCCCATGCGAGAGCAGGGGAAGTTGCTAACATTCCCCCCTCCTTAATTTTCGGCTTGACCTCAAGCCGACGCCATGTTGAACCACCAGGATCCCATGGCACTTGAATTTTGCTGGTGGTAATGGGCTCGTCGTGGTAGCCGTAGTCGAATGACGGGATGCACTTGAATGAGGACGATGTAGTAGTTGTGGCCGTCGGGGTCTTGGCCAAGGTAGCAGACGCAATAGAAGGTTGGAGCTTCAACCTTCATCCCTGCTGTAGCTTTAACTTGTGCGAAGGACCTCAGTGTTTCTACAGGAATTAGGTGTCTTGTCAATAGTAGAGTGCTCCAGAACCATTGGCCAGGAAATCTTCCATAGGAACACTCTTCCCCGATGAGCCTTTTGCCGTTAGGATACTGTATTCTTAGGCAACTGAACTCGTCCATGTGAAGATAGACTAGCACTCTGCAATGACAACTCCCCCTGTTGCAGCTACCATTATTCCATGGAGCAAAGAATTCTCCCCCAAGAACAGGCACATAAGAGGAGATCCTAGCAACATGTCGATTGGCTGATGCCAGAGCCCATGGTCTGGTTGGAAGCAGGATATGTTGTGCTACGACATCGCCTGGATCCCATGGAAAATACAACTCAGGGTATGTTGCGGCAAGAATTTGTTGCTTGGACTGTTTGATGATATCCATGTACTTCAAGTTAAGTGACCGTGCAATCTCCCATTGGACATACTCCAGACCACATTGAATAACATGCCCAGTTTTCATCATCATCTGGTCCATACAGAGCATGGCACTTGTCTGTCCCTCTTCAAATACCGGTGGAAAGGCCACTACCATTACCAAGCTTGTGGTTGAGAGGTTCAAAGTAGCACACCTCCTGAACTGGAAACTTGTTCGTTGGAAACATGGGCGGTGTTGAAAGGAAATTTCCAAACAGAAGGAATATGCGCTAGGCTGCACGCCCTCTGTTTCCCTTGGCTGGAACACAATTCTGGTAGCCCATAAATCAAGAGCAGGAACCTGCCTCCCAATCATACCAATCAGCTGCATATATTCCTGATATAGCCCCATTCCAGGCCTCTCAAAGTATGCAAGCCTTATCGTAGGAACAACTCGTGAAAAAACTACAACACGAAAGCTATAGAAACAAGTACCTTCACATGGTTCGGGTTGAAATTGGGGACGGCAAGGACTGATTATTATGCATTCACCGTAGCTTGCATCGCTTCCTAGAGTGATCCCCATGCTTTTATCCAACAAACACGCACTATAGATGTGGCAGCCCAACAGAGCTTCAAACGAACATTCATCTCCAAATAGCAAAAACTCCATGGAAAAGGACCAAGCAGGTGCCCACTGGAAATCCTCAAGAATGACTCTTCCAATAGAATATTCAGTTCTGTGCTGGTTCTGAAAAACATTTGTAACTGAATCTGACTGGTCAGAATAGTGTAACTGGTGGCCATAGAAAAATGTCGTCCAACAAGGCCTTGGCTTCTTCCTATGTAATGCTGCAATTATATCTCTAGTTGACATATCAATCTTCAAACTTCCAATGGACCTCTCCTGATGCACAAGGATGCACTGAACGATAGTAGTACCATGAGCAATAAGGAGCACCACTGATGTATCATGTTCTAGTAAACTGCATCTGTTCTTATGCTCGTGCACTTGCAAAGTCAGTGCCCACACTACTGCAAAAGAATTTCTACCCTCCCAATAGAATTGTCGATATATGCCAATTGATTTCTTCAGCAGAGAAATTCTGAGTGGTACACAAATAATACCTTGAGGTGGCAGCCATGAAAGCTTGAGTGCTTCCAAACTTACTTCCGCAATCAATTGCCAATATGGTCTCTCTATTATTATTCCCTTGCTCTGAATCTCACAGCACAAATTCCCAATCACAGTAGGTGCATCTCGCTTCGCTAGTAATAAATCAAGAGTGCTTGCACTAAGAAATTGTGTGGCAAAACAAAAAAGATCTGACCACTTGAATACAGTTGGATTCAGCCGTGCTGTTTGAACTCCAGGAACACTATAAATCACAGTGAGAGGTGCACTCCCTGTAGGTTCCACTATTTCCAAGTCTTGCAATTCCCCTGATAACTGCATAACATACAGTGTACCTTGCACGTTGAACATTCTACAAGTTGTGCTCCTCGCTGGAGTCCACGGTGTGTGCAGTGAATCCACACCAATTAGCTTGTGCTCGGTGATTGATTTAGTTGGGCGAAGGGCTGCAGTTTTGACCTGGTTGGTAGTTCCAGGGAACTCACAACTGTTGATGACATGAAGCACACAGGGCATGTTGGCATCTTGTACTGAATGTTCATATTCCTTGGAGCGCTCCTGCTGTTCATGCATGACCACGGGGTCGTCATTCAGACCTTCTGTCGAACACTTGGGCGGCGTTCTGATAAGCTCGAGGACATCTGATGGTTCAAGGTCAAGGCAGCAGAGCTCGGGAACGACATCGCCGGTGACCTTGGACGAAGCTGACATTGTGGCTGGAGCTGTCGCTGACACCGACATGGTGACGGTGCGGCTTGCGCATTGCGTCGAACACGTGGTGTGCACCACGGCGGAGCAGCCACTGGTTGTAGGGAGCGCGAGCGAGTTCACCGCTGAACAGGCGCCCGAGATGTCCAGTGCGGAGGTCAGAGTTAAGGTCGCGGCCGTGGGCTCGAGGTCGGTGCAGCCACACTCGGTGACGACACCGACGATGACCTCAGACAAATTTGATGCTGCGGTGGGAGAGGCGAGGTCGTCTGCCACTGGAGCAGTTGGGGTCGATGTGGTCGTCGACTCAAGGTCGAGGTACTCGTGGTGCCCCGCCCGCGCAGACTGTAGCGCCGCGGCAACGGCAGCCGACACCTCCGATGCTACCGCCGCCGACACCTCGGAAGCCACCTGCGCCGCGATGGCTGCAATACGGATGCCAAACTCGGCGCGACGCCGCGCCTGCTTGTCTTGGTCCATCCACTCAGCGAGGCGTCGCTGCTGCGGGTCCTCCACCGACGTGAACACTCGATCAGGGCGGCCAGCCCAAGCTGATCCCCGTGACATGGCTGGAGATCGATTACGGTGGGGAAATTTTGTGTGGATTTTGCGTGGAGGAATCGATTGGCTCTGAATACCAATTGTTAGCAACACACTAGTACAGAGATCAATTGCTCAAGGACTTGAACTACAAGCCATGGATTCACCAAGGTTTAGCTAGTACAGAGGAGGAGAGGAACACGAGAGGAAGAAGAGACAGAAGCAGAGGAGGCCGAAGCCGTCTTGATCCAAGCCAAGTTGTTCGTAACTCTATCCCTTGTATTTGTAGTTGCCGTGTTGCCTGGCTACCGAGCAGCCCAAGCCCAGTAGTTATGGCCCATTATCGATCCCATGCGAGAGCAGGGGAAGTCGCTAACAGTCCGCCATCCGAGCTTGCTCACAAGAGATTGTTGATACTCTTGTAAAAGACTAGTGGTTGGGGCCTGCCATTGCGGGCCACTTGAGAGAAAGCTATGCACACCTCATCATCATGTAAAAAAATTAAAAATATTATTGCGTCATGTGTACATCACAATCATCTTAAAAAAACTTACAAAGACTTCTCTAAAAAAAGTCTCCCTACCATTTAAAAAAACTCTAAACAATACTTTCTCACCGTGACCAACCAGCATGCGCCACATGGCATAGCTGGTTGGCCACCATTCTAGTGCCTCTTAATGGGTTTAATAATACGGTGATCACCTTGCAATAAAGAGCACTATGATGTCAAAAAAATCCACGCTCCTTGTGTCGCTCCCCTTGTGACAAGGGGAGAAACTTGGCCGCCACCAAAAAAGCTTCCTCCCAGCGATCTCTCATTGTCGTGGCTGCTAGCCTTTGCTGCGGTAGTGGTGGGCCTTGCTACCTAAGAGCATCTACAACCGGGCACACAAACTCGTCTCATACGTCTGGGCGGGCTGCCCGGTCACTGGCTGGTCATGTTTTTTCGACCTAGACGAACGTCTCAAACAGGCCTCAAACGCATGGGCTGACCGGCACCCCCCATACCCAGCCCAAATATGGGGCGGACATGGGGGCGCCCGGGCACGCCCGCCACGTCGGACTGACGAAGGGGTCCCACGGGAAACCGCCCGAAAACCCGGCGGTCCGAGGGACGCCGCGCCCGTCGCCGCAGTGTGAACGCCGCGTGGCGCCGCTCCGGCTCGCCGCCCAAGACCGAATCTAGCTATTTAAGCCGGCCGGCCTCCCGCAACCCTAACACATCCACCTCCCCCCTCTTCGCACCGCCAGTCCGAGCCCATCCACCTCCTCCCTCTCCTGCTCCGGCGCTCTGCCCACGGTCCGACGCTTCGCCCACCCTCCGGCACTCCGCCATGGTCCGGAGCAAGATCATCTACTACGCCATGCTGACGCCGGAGTGCCGCACCGAGATCCAATAGGAGATCCGGGCGAGGCAAGCTACGCGCGCCGCTCGCATCGCTGCCGGGCTGCTTTCGGACTCGCCGGAGCCGGAGGAGGAGGAGTAGTAGTAGCCGGGGGAAGATGAGGAGATGGTTCCGATGGAGGTGGAGGATACGGAGCAGCAGGAGCCGGAGCATCAGCTGCCGGGCTTCAACATGGAGCAGGCGGAGGCGGAGTTCGCCGTCGCCCGATCCGACGAGATGCTGGAGCAGCAGGCCATCCTGCAGTCTATCCAGGATGAGGCCTATGTGGAGGCCAACCAGGCGTTCCTCCAGCGGAGTCCAGCGCGCTCTTCGCCGAACTCGACGTGGAGATAGAGGCGGAGGAGCCGGAGCTGCAGCTGCCACCCATGCTGCCGGAGCCAGGCACGGAGATCATCGACATCTCCGACGACGAGTAGCTAGGTGATCGACGTGGTACATAGGTTTCTTTTAGTTTGCATGTCTTTGTATGGATTTGAGAATCTAGTATGAGATGTCCGGCTACAACTGTGGAAATTTGAGGCATGCTCGGTCAGTGCCCATGGACGCGTTTGGGCGTCTCCGCGGGCGTTTGAGGGGCTACATTTGCCAAGCCCGGCGTAGATGCTCTAAGATTGTAGGGGGGCTTGGGCCCTGCCCTGAGGGCACTGGGGTCGGCGGACGTGGTTGCGGGGAGGCGATCATCCTAGGGTGAGGTGTGCCGGAGTGGTGGCCTTAGGGTGGGTGGCGGCGGTGGCCCTACCTTCATCAGCGACGGGGATTGTCAGCTTGGGATACTGCGTGGTCGTCGTTGTTTGGTGCAGTGGATCAAGGGATCCCGCGCCCAGATCTACGGTGGCTCGTTGGTCGCGCGACAGTGCTCGTGGCGAGCGATGGCACTGATTTGGAGGTTCTGCGGTCCCACCCAGGGCCCGGTGATGACTATGGAGTCGGTGGCTCCCCCCTGCCCGGCGTTGAACTGATTTGATGACCTTGGCGGCTTTGGTTGGCTTGCCTGCGCGTGCATGCATGTGATGTGTTGTGTTGCCGCTTACTGGCTAGCCCAACCGTCACTTGAGCCAGGTGGGTCTTTCCCTTGGTCGCGGCTTGCAATTTCCCTCCTCGAGATGTGGCGGACGCAGCTGCTTGGGGTGTGGCGGTGGCATTTGCTAGGCAGTGTGATGGCAGCTAGCTTCTAGGGCATCAGCTGTGCAAGGATGGAGGATGGCAAGTGGTGGTCTCAATGTGTTGGTGATACGTCTCCAACGTATCTACTTTTCCAAACACTTTTGCCCTTGTTTTGGACTCTAACTTGCATGACTTGAATGGAACTAACCCGGATTGACGCTGTTTTCAGCAGAATTGCCATGGTGTTATTTTTGTGTAGAAATAAAAGTTCTCGGAATGACCTGAAAATCCACGGAGACACTATTTGGAAATAAAAAAATACTGCCGAAATAATCAACATCGGGGGGCCCACACCCTGTCCACGAGGGTGCAGGGCACGCCCACCCCCCGGGGCGCGCCCCCTGCCTCGTGGGCCCCCTGAGACTCCACCGACCTCAACTCCAACTCCATATATTCATGTTCGGGGAGAAAAAAATCAGAGAGAAGGATTCATCGCGTTTTACGATACGGAGCCGCCTCCAAGCCCTAATCTCTCTCGGGAGGGCTGATCTGGAGTCCGTTCGGGGCTCCGGAGAGGGGAATCCGTCGCCGTCGTCATCATCAACCTTCCTCCATCACCAATTTCATGATGCTCACCGCCGTGCGTGAGTAATTCCATCGTAGGCTTGCTGGACAGTGATGGGTTGGATGAGATTTATCATGTAATCGAGTTAGTTTTGTTAGGGTTTGATCCCTAGTATCCATTATGTTCTGAGATTGATGTTGCTATGACTTTGCTATGCTTAGTGCTTGTCCTAGGGCTCGAGTGCCATGAATTCAGATCTGAACCTATTATGTTTTCATGAATATATGTGAGTTCTTGATCCTATCTTGCAAGTCAATAGTCACCTACTATGTGTTATGATCTGGCAACCCCGAAGTGACAATAATCGGGACCACTCCCGGTGATGACCGTAGTTTGAGGAGTTCATGTATTCACTAAGTGTTAATGCTTTGGTCCGGTACTCTATTAAAAGGAGGCCTTAATATCCCTTAGTTTCCAATAGGACCCGCTGCCACGGGAGGGTAGGACAAAAGATGTCATGCAAGTTCTTTTCCATAAGCACGTATGACTATATTCGGAATACATGCCTACATTACATTGATGAACCGGAGCTAGTTCTGTGTCACCCTATGTTATAACTGTTGCATGAGGAATTGCATCCGACATAATTATCCATCACTGATCCATTGCCTACGAGCTTTTCACATATTGATCTTTGCTTAGTTACTTTTCCGCTGCCACTGTTACGATTACTACAAAACTGCTACTGTTACTTTTGCCACCGTTACCGTTACTTCCATATTACTTTGCTACTAAATACTTTGCTGCAGATATTAAGTCTTCCAGGTGTGGTTTAATTGACAACTCAGCTACTAATACTTGAGAATATTCTTTGGCTCCCCTTGTGTCGAATCAATAAATTTGGGTTGAATACTCTACCCTCGAAAATTGTTGCTGTCCCCTATACTTGTGGGTTATCAAGACTATTTTCTGGCGCCGTTGCCGGGGAGCATAGCTCTATTCTCTGAGTCACTTGGGATTTATATCTGTTGATCCCTATGAGGAACTTGAAAGACGAAAAACCAAGATTTATCCCTCAACTACGAGGGGAGGTAAAAATATGTCATGTAGCTCTGCACTTGATTCACCTTCTGTTATGAGTAAACTTGCGACACCTGCACCTGCTATTGATTCTGATATGTCGCATGTTATTGATGATGCCACTTCTACTTTGCATGATACTTATGATGAAACTACTTCTATGCTTGATAGCACTGTGCCATTAGGTGAATTTCTTGATGAAAAACTTGCTAGGGTTAGAGAGAATGAAATTATTGAAACTGATAATATTGATGAAAGTGATGATGAACTTCTCCCCCTAGATATGAATTGCCCGATGTGCCTGAGGGTTATGTTATGGATGAAGAAACTGGTAGAGATCTTTTTGCTTGCAAAGATAGATATGATCTTAAGAAACTGTTAGCTAAGCTGAAAGAAAAGTCTTTGAATGCTAGAATGAAATATGACCCTGCTTTTGCTACTTCACCTATCTGTATTTCTGATAAGGATTATGATTTCTCTGTCGATCCTGAGTTAATTACTTTGGTTGAATCTGATCCTTTTTATGGCTATGAATCTGAAACTGTTGTGGCACATCTTACTAAATTGAACGATATAGCCACCCTATTCACTCATGAGGAAAAAATTCGTTACTACTATATCCTTAAGCTATTTCCGTTCTCGTTAAAGGGTGATGCTAAAACATGGTTTAATTCTCTTACTCCTGGTTGTGTGCGTAGTCCCCAGGATATGATTTATTACTTCTTTGCTAAATATTTCCCCGCTCATAAGAAACAAGCTGCCTTGAGGGAAATATATAATTTTGTGCAAATTGAAGAAGAGAGTCTCCCACAAGCTTGGGGGAGGCTTCTCCAATTACTTAATGCTTTTCCTGATCATCCTCTAAGGAAAAATGAAATACTTGATATCTTTTATAATGGACTAACCGATGCTTTCAGAGACCACCTGGATAGTTGTGCTGGTTGTGTTTTCAGGGAAAGAACTGTTGAGCAAGCTGAATTGTTATTGAATAATATATTGAGTAATGATGATGATTGGACACTTCCTGAAACAACTCCTAAGCCAACTACGAAGAAAAGGGGTATTTTATTTCTCAGTCCTGAAGATATGCAAGAGGCAAAGAAATCTATGAAAGAAAAAGGTATTAAAGCTGAAGATGTTAAGAATTTACCACCTATTGAAGAAATACATGGTCTTGATAACCCGACACAGGTAGTAAAGGTAAATTCTCTCTATAGATTTGATGAAGGTGATATTCCTCGTAATAAGTCTGCTAGCCAATGCTTAGATGAGTTTGATAATTTTATTGTTAAACAAGAAAACTTCAATGCTTATGTTGGTAGACAATTGAAACGTAATGCTTATATGATTGAACACTTGAGTGATTATATGTCTAGAGTTAAAGGTGAACTTAAACTTATTAGTAAACATGCTTCTATGGTCACCACTCAGGTAGAACAAGTGCTTAAAGCTCCAGATGATTTTCTCAAGGAATTAAATAATAAGAAAAATGATAATGCTGTTAGAGTTATGACTAGAGGGGGTAAAATGACTTAGGTGTTGGGGAACGTAGTAATTTCAAAAAAAATCCTACGCACGCGCAAGATCATGGTGATGCATAGCAACGAGAGGGGAGAGTGTTGTCCACGTACCCTCGTAGACCATAAGCGGAAGCATTATAACAATGCGGTTGATGTAGTCGTACGTCTTCACGATCGACCGATCCTAGTACCGAACGTACGGCACCTCCACGATGTGCACACGTTTGGCTCGGTGACGTCCCACGAACTCACGATCCAGTACAGCTTCGAGGGAGAGCTTCGTCAGCACGACGGCGTGGTGACGGTGATGATGAAGCTACCGGCGCAGGGCTTCGCCTAAGCACTACGACGATATGACCGAGGTGGATTATGGTGGAGGGGGGCACCGCACACGGCTAAGAGATCAATGATCAACTTGTGTGTCTAGCTATGGGGTGCCCCCTTCCCCCGTATATAAAGGAGTAGAGGAGGGGGAGGAGGTCGGCCTCCTAGGCGCGCCCCAAGGGGAGTCCTACTCCCACCGGGAGTAGGATCCCCCCCCCTTCCCTAGTTGGATTAGGAGAGAAGGAAGGGGGAGGAAGGAGGAAGGAAAGGGGGCCCGGCCCCCTTCCCAATTCGGATTTGGCTTGGGGGGGCGCACCCCCTCCTTTGCTCCCTTCTCCTCTCTCCCACTATGGCCCAATAAGGCCCATATACCTCCCGGGGGGTTCCGGTAACCTCCCGGTACTCCGGTATATTCCCGATCTCACCCGGAACCATTCCGATGTCCAAATATAGTCATCCAATATATCGATCTTTATGTCTCGACCATTTCGTGACTCTTCGTCATGTCCGTGATCATATCCGGGACTCCGAACTACCTTCGGTACATCAAAACACATAAACTCATAATACTGATCGCCATCGAACTTTAAGCGTGCGGACCCTACGGGTTCGAGAACTATGTAGACATGACCGAGACTCATCTCCGGTCAATAACCAATAGCGGAACCTGGATGCTCATATTGGTTCCTACATATTCTACGAAGATCTTTATCGGTCAAACCGCATAACAACATACGTTATTCCCTTTGTCATAGGTATGTTACTTGCCCGAGATTCGATCGTGGTATCTCAATACCTAGTTCAATCTCATTACCGGCAAGTCACTTTACTCGTTCTGTAATGCATCATCCCGCAACTAACTCATTAGTCACATTGCTTGCAAGGCCTATAGTGATGTGCATTACCGAGAGGGCCCAGAGGTACCTCTCCGACAATCGGAGTGACAAATCCTAATCTTGATCTATGCCAACTCAACAAGTACCATCGGAGACACCTGTAGAGCACCTTTATAATCACCCAGTTACGCTGTGACGTTTGGTAGCACACAAAGTGTTCTTTCGGTACTCGGGAGTTGCATAATCTCATAGTCATAGGAACATGTATAAGTCATGAAGAAAGCAATAGCAATATACTAAATGATCAAATGCTAAGCTAACAGAATGGGTCAAGTCAATCACATGATTCGCTAATGATGTGATCCCGTTAATCAAATGACAACTCATGCCTATGGCTAGGAGACATAACCATCTTTGATTCAACGAGCTAGTCAAGTATAGGCATACTAGTGACACTCTGCTTGTCTATGTATTCACACATGTACTAAGTTTCCGGTTAATACAATTCTAGCATGAATAATAAACATTTATCATGATATAAGGAAATATAAATAACAACCTTATTATTGCCTCTAGGGCATATTTCCTTCAGTCTCCCACTTGCACTAGAGTCAATAATCTAGATTACACAGTAATGATTCTAACACCCATGGAGTCTTGGTGCTGACCATGTTTTGCTCGTGAGAGAGGTTTAGTCAACGGGTCTGCAACATTCAGATCCGTATGTATCTTGCAAATCTCTATGTCTCCCTCCTTGACTTGATCGCAGATGGAATTGAAGCGTCTCTTGATGTGCTTGGTTCTCTTGTGAAATCTGGATTCCTTTGCCAAGGCAATTGCACCAGTATTGTCACAAAAGATTTTCATTGGACCCGACGCACTAGGTATGACACCTAGATCGGATATGAACTCCTTCATCCATACTCCTTCATTTGCTGCTTCCGAAGCAGCTATGTACTCCACTTCACACGTAGATCCCGCCACGACGCTTTGCTTAGAACTGCACCAACTGACAGCTCCACCGTTCAATATAAACACGTATCCGGTTTGTGACTTAGAGTCATCCGGATCAGTGTCAAAGCTTGCATTGACGTAACCATTTACGACGAGCTCTTTGTCACCTCCATAAACGAGAAACATATCCTTAGTCCTTTTCAGGTATTTCAGGATGTTCTTGACTGCTGTCCAGTGATCCACTCCTTGATTACTTTGGTACCTCCCTACTAAACTAATCGCAAGGCACACATCAGGTATGGTACACAGCATTGCATACATGATAGAGCCTATGGCTGAAGGATAGGGAACACCTTTCATTTTCTCTCTATCTTCTGCATTGGTCAGGCATTGAGTCTGACTCAATTTCACACCTTGTAACACAGGCAAGAACCCTTTCTTTGCTTGATCCATTTTGAACTTCTTCAAAACTTTATCAAGGTATGTGCTTTGTGAAAGTCCAATTAAGCGTCTTGATCTATCTCTATAGATCTTGATGCCCAATATATAAGCAGCTTCACCGAGGTCTTTCATTGAAAAACTCTTATTCAAGTATCCTTTTATGCTATCCAGAAATTCTATATCATTTCCAATCAAAAATATGTCATCCACATATAATATTAGAAATGCTACAGAGCTCCCACTCACTTTCTTGTAAATACAGGCTTCTCCAAAAGTCTGTATAAAACCATATGCTTTGATCACACTATCAAAACATTTATTCCAACTCCGAGATGCTTGCACCAGTCCATAAATGGATCGCTGGAGCTTGCAAACTTTTTTAGCATCCTTTGGATCGATAAAACCTTCAGGTTGCATCATATACAACTCTTCTTCCAGAAATCCATTCAGGAATGCAGTCTTTACATCCATTTGCCAAATTTCATAATCATAAAATGCGGCAATTGCTAACATGATTCGGACGGACTTAAGCATTGCTACGGGTGAGAAGGTCTCATCGTAGTCAACTCCTTGAACTTGTCGAAAACCTTTCGCAACAAGTCGAGCTTTATAGACAGTAACATTACTGTCAGCATCAGTCTTCTTCTTGAAGATCCATTTATTCTCGATGGCTTGCCTATCATCGGCCAAGTCAACCAAAGTCCACACTTTGTTCTCATACATGGATCCCATCTCAGATTTCATGGCCTCAAGTCATTTCACGGAATCTGGGCTCATCATCGCTTCCTCATAGTTCGTAGGTTCGTCATGGTCAAGTAACATGACCTCCAGAACAGGATTACCGTACCACTCTGGTGCGGATCTTACTCTGGTTGACCTACGAAGTTTGGTAGTAACTTGATTGAAGTTATATGATCATCATCATCAGCTTCCTCACTAATTGGTGTAGGAGTCACAGGAACATATTTATGTGATGAACTACTTTCCAATAAGGGAGCAGGTACAATTACCTCATCAAGTTCTACTTTCCTCCCACTCACTTCTTTCGAGAGAAACTCCTTCTCTAGAAAGGATCCATTCTTAGCAACGAGTGTCTTGCCTTTGGATCTGTGATAGAAGGTGTACCCAACAGTCTCCTTTGGGTATCCTATGACGACACATTTCTCCGATTTGGGTTCGAGCTTATCAGGTTGAAGCTTTTTCACATAAGCATCGCAGCCCCAAACTTTAAGAAATGACAACTTTGGTTTCTTGCCAAACCACAGTTCATAAGGTGTCGTCTCAACGGATTTAGATGGTGCCCTATTTAACGTGAATGCGGCCGTCTCTAAAGCATAACCCCAAAACGATAGCGGTAAATCAGTAAGAGACATCATAGATCACACCATATCTAGTAAAGTACGATTACGAAGTTCGGACACACCATTACGCTGTGGTGTTCCGGGTGGCGTGAGTTGCGAAACTATTCCGCATTGTTTCAAATGAAGACCAAACTCGTAACAAATATTCCCCTCCACGATCAGATCGTAGAAACTTTATTTTCTTGTTACGATGATTTTCCACTTCACTCTGAAATTCTTTGAACTTTTCAAATGTTTCAGACTTATGTTTCATCAATTAGATATACCCATATCTGCTCAAATCATCTGTGAATGTGAGAAGATAACGATACCCGCCGGGAGCCTCAACATTTATCGGACCACATACATTAGTATGTATGATTTCCAACAAATCTATTGCTTGCTCCATTGTTCCGGAGAACGGCGTTTTAGTCATCTTGCCCATGAGGCATGGTTCACAAGTACCAAGTGATTCATAATCAAGTGATTCCAAAAGTCCATCAGAATGGAGTTTCTTCATGTGCTTTACACCAATATGACCTAAACGACAGTGCCACAAATAAGTTGCACTATCATTATCAACTCTGCATCTTTTGGCTTCAATATTATGAATATGTGTATCACTACTATCGAGATTCAATATAAATAGACCACTCTTCAAGGGTGCATGACCATAAAAGATATTACTCATATAAATAGAACAACCATTATTCTCAGATTTAAATGAATAACCGTCTCGCATCAAACAAGATCCAGATATAATGTTCATGCTCAACGCTGGCACCAAATAACAATTATTCAGGTCTAAAACTAATCCCGAAGGTAGATGTAGAGGTAGCGTGCCGACCGCGATCACATCGACTTTGGAGCCATTTCCCACGCGCATCATCACCTCGTCCTTAGCCAATCTTCGCTTAATCCGTAGTCCCTGTTTCGAGTTGCAAATATTAGCAACAGAACCAGTATCAAATACCCAGGTGCTACTGCGAGCATTAGTAAGGTACACATCAATAACATGTATATCACATATACCTTTGTTCACCTTGCCATCCTTCTTATCCGCCGAATACTTGGGGTAGTTCCGCTTCCAGTGACCAGTTCCTTTGTAGTAGAAGCACTCACTCTCAGGCTTAGGTCCAGACTTGGGCTTCTTCACTTGAGCAGCAACTTGCTTTCCGTTCTTCTTGAAGTTCCCCTTCTTACCTTTACCCTTTTTCTTGAAACTGGTGGTCTTGTTGACCATCAACACTTGATGCTCCTTCTTGATTTCTACCTCCGCAGCCTTTAGCATCGCGAAGAGCTCGGGAATTGTCTTATCCATCCCTTTCATGTTATAGTTCTTCATGAAGCTCTTGTAGCTTGGTGGTAGTGATTGAAGAATTTTGTCAATGACACTATCATCAGGAAGATTAACTCCTAGTTGAATCAAGTGATTATTATACCCAGACATTTTGAGTATATGTTCACTGACAGAACTATTCTCCTCCATCTTGCAGCTGTAGAACTTATTGGAGACTTCATATCTCTCAATCCGAGCATTTGCTTGAAATATTAACTTCAACTCCTGGAACATCTCATATGCTCCATGACGTTCAAAACGTCGTTGAAGTCCCAGTTCTAAGCCGTAAAGCATGGCACACTGAACTATCGAGTAGTCATCAGCTTTGCTCCGCCAGACGTTCATAACATCTGGCGTTGCTCCTGCAGCGGGTTTGGCACCTAGCGGTGCTTCCAGGACGTAATTCTTCTGTGCAGCAATGAGGATAGTCCTCAAGTTACGGACCCAGTCCGTGTAGTTGCTACCATCATCTTTCAACTTAGCTTTCTCAAGGAACGCATTAAAATTCAACGGAACAACAACACGGGCCATCTATCTACAACAACATAGACATGCAAAATACTATCAGGTCTATCAGGTACTAAGTTCATGATAAATTAAAGTTCAATTAATCATATTACTAAAGAACTCCCACTTAGATAGACATCCCTCTAATCATCTAAGTGATCACGTGATCCATATCAACTAAACCATGTCCGATCATCACGTGAGATGGAGTAGTTTTCAATGGTGAACATCACTATGTTGATCATATCTACTATATGATTCACGCTCGACCTTTCGGTCTCAGTGTTCCGAGGCCATATCTGCATATGCTAGGCTCGTTAAGTTTAACCCGAGTATTCTGCGTGTGCAAAACTGGCTTGCACCCGTTGTATCTGAACGTAGAGCTTATCACACCCGATCATCACGTGGTGTCTCGGCACGACGAACTTTCGCAATGGTGCATACTCAGGGAGAACACTTGTACCTTGAAATTTAGTGAGAGATCATCTTATAATGCTACCGCCGTACTAAGAAAAATAAGATGCATAAAAGATAAATATCACATGCAACTAGTATAAGTGATATGATATGGCCATCATCATCTTGTGCCTTTGATATCCATCTCCAAAGCACCGTCATGATCACCATCGTCACCGGCGTGACACCTTGTTCTCCATCGTAGCATCGTTGTCGTCTCGCCAACTATTACTTCTATGACTATCGCTACCGCTTAGTGATAAAGTAAAGCAATTACATGGCGATTGCATTTCATACAATAAAGAGACAACCATATGGCTCCTGCCAGTTGCCGATAACTCCGTTACAAAACATGATCCTCTCATACAATAAAATTTAGCATCATGTCTTGACCATATCACATCACAACATGCCCTGCAAAAACAAGTTAGACGTCTTCTACTTTGTTGTTGCAAGTTTTACGTGGCTGCTACGGGCTGAGCAAGAACCGTTCTTACCTACGCATCAAAACCACAATGATATTTCGTCAAGTATATGTTGTTTTAACCTTCAACAAGGACCGGGCGTAGCCACACTCGATTCAACTAAAGTTGGAGAAACTGACACCCGCCAGCCACCTGTGTGCGAAGCATGTCGGTAGAACCAGTCTCGCGTGAGCGTACGCGTAATGTCGGTCCGGGCCGCTTCATCCAACAATACCGCCGAATCAAAGTATGACATGCTGGTAAGCAGTATGACTAGTATCACCCACAACTCACTTGTGTTCTACTCTTGCATATAACATCTACGCATAAACCTAGCTCGGATGCCTCTGTTGGGGAACGTAGTAATTTCAAAAAAAAAATCCTACGCACGCGCAAGATCATGGTGATGCATAGCAACGAGAGGGGAGAGTGTTGTCCACGTACCCTCGTAGACCGTAAGCGGAAGCGTTATGACAACGCGGTTGATGTAGTCGTACGTCTTCACGATCGACCGATCCTAGTACCGAACGTACGACACCTCCGCGATCTGCACACGTTCGGCTTGGTGCCGTCCCATGAACTCATGATCCAGTAGAGCTACGAGGGAGAGCTTCGTCAGCACGACGGCGTGATGATGGTGATGATGAAGCTACCGGCGCAGGGCTTCGCTTAAGCACTACGATGATATGACCGAGGTGGATTATGGTGGAGGGGGCACCGCACACGGCTAAGAGATCCATGATCAACTTGTGTGTCTATGGGATGCTCCCTTCCCCCGTATATAAAGGAGTGGAGGACGGGGAGGAGGCCGGCCTCCTAGGCGCGCCCCAAGGGGAGTCCTACTCCCACCGGGAGTAGGATTCCCCCCTTCCCTAGTTGGATTAGGAGAGAACGAAGGGGGAGGAAGGAGGAAGGAAAGGGGGGGCGGCCCCCTTCCCAATTCGGATTGGGCTTGGGGGGGGGGGCGCCCCCTCCTTTGTTCCCTTATCCTCTCTCCCACTATGGCCCAATAAGGCCCATATACCTCCCGAGGGGTACCGGCAACCTCCCGGTACTCCGATATATTCCTGATCTCACCCGGAACCATTCTGATGTCCAAATATAGTCGTCCAATATATCGATCTTTATGTCTCGACCATTTCGTGACTCTTCGTCATGTCCGTGATCATATCCGGGACTCCGAACTACCTTCGGTACATCAAAACACATAAACTCATAATACTGATCGCCATCGAACTTTAAGCGTGCGGACCCTACGGGTTCGAGAACTATGTAGACATGACCGAGACTCATCTCCGGTCAATAACCAATAGCGGAACCTGGATGCTCATATTGGTTCCTACATATTCTACGAAGATCTTTATCGGTCAAACCGCATAACAACATATGTTATTCCCTTTGTCATCGGTATGTTATTTGCCCGAGATTCGATCGTCGGTATCTCAATACCTAGTTCAATCTCGTTACCGGCAAGTCTCTTTACTCGTTCTGTAATGCATCATCCCGCAACTAACTCATTAGTCACATTGCTTGCAAGGCCTATAGTGATGTGCATTACCGAGAGGGCACAGAGATACCTCTCCGACAATCGGAGTGACAAATCCTAATCTTGATCTATGCCAACTCAACAAGTACCATCGGAGACACCTGTAGAGCACCTTTATAACCACGCAGTTACGTTGTGACGTTTGGTAGCACACAAAGTGTTCTTCCGGTATTCGGGAGTTGCATAATCTCATAGTCATAGGAACATGTATAAGTCATGAAGAAAACATTAGCAATATACTAAACGATCAAATGCTAAGCTAACGGAATGGGTCAAGTCAATCACATCATTCTCTAATGATGTGATCCCGTTAATCAAATGACAACTCATGTCTATGGCTAGGAAACATAACCATCTTTGATTCAACGAGCTAGTCAAGTAGAGGCATACTAGTGACACTCTGTTTGTCTATGTATTCACACATGTACTAAGTTTCCGGTTAATACAATTCTAGCATGAATAATAAACATTTATCATGATATAAGGAAATATAAATAACAACTTTATTATTGCCTCTAGGGCATATTTCCTTCATTAGGAACCTTTGTATCCTGAGGGCCAACCTAAGAGAGTTGAGCAAGATTCTGAGAGAACTAATGTTGATACACCTAGTCCTTCTAAGAGGAAGAAAAGAAAAATGATAGGACTTTTCATGATTTTAGTGAACTTGGTGTTGACCCACCAGAGAATCCCAATGATATTTCCATTTCTGATGCTGAAACACAATCTGGTGATGAACATGAACCTAGTGATAATGTTAATGATGATGTTCATGTTGATGCTCAACCTAGCAATGACAATGATGTAGAGATTGAACCTGCTGTTGATCTTGATAACCCACAATCAAAGAATCAACATTATGATAAGAGAGACTTCGTTGCTAGGAAGCACGGTAAAGAAAGAGAACCATGGGTTCAGAAACCCATGCCTTTTCCTCCTAAACCATCCAAGAAAAAGGATGATGAGGATTTTGAGCGCTTTGCTGAAATGATTAGACCTATCTTTTTGCGTATGCGTTTGACTGATATGCTTAAAATGAATCCTTATACTAAGTACATGAATGATATTGTTACAAATAAAAGAAAGATACCGGAAGCTGAAATTTCCACCATGCTTGCTAATTATACTTTTAAGGGTGGAATACCAAAGAAACTAGGAGATCCAGGAGTATCAACTATACCATGCTCCATTAAAAGAAACTATGTTAAAACTACTTTATGTGATCTTGGAGCCGGTGTTAGTGTTACGCCTCTCTCTTTATATCGTAGACTTGATTTGAATAAGTTGACACCTACTGAAATATCTTTGCAAATGGCCGATAAATCAACTGCTATACCTGTCGGTATTTGTGAGGATGTGCTTGTTGTGGTTGCGAACGTTACTATTTTAACGGACTTTGTCATTCTTGATATTCCCGAGGACGATAGTATGTCGATTATACTTGGTACACCCTTTTTGAATACTGCAGGGGCTGTTATTGATTGCAACAAAGGCAATGCCACTTTTCATGTTAATGGTAATGAGCACACAGTACACTTTCCGAGGAAACAACCTCAAGTCCACAGTATCAATTCTATTGGAAAAACCTCAACAATTACTATTGGAGGTTTTGAATTCCCTCTTCCTACCATCAAGAAGAAATAGGATATTCTTATTGTTGGGGACATGCATATCCCCGTTGAGGTAACCTAGTGTTATTCAAAAATTCTCCAGTTTCATGTTATTTGGAAAGAGTTTGTTAACAAGACTTGATCAACCTTGTTAGTGGATTCCTTTTGATGAGAATGAGATGGATGAAGTTAGAAAGCACAACTCTTTGTACCCTCCTTTTACTTTCTGTTATTTAGATTAAATAAAGCAAAAATAGTATTATCTGTCTGTTTTCCGAATTATCCTTGTAATAAAAAAAATACCCCGAAAATAAAAGTTCTCCAAACATCCTGAAATTGAAATATGATTTTTTGTAGAATATTTAAGAATATCTGGCACTGAGAACACACCAGGGGGCCCCACCATCTAGCCACGAGGGTGCAGGGCGCGCCCCCTGCCTCGTGGGCCCCACGTGGACCCCCTCCACTTATTCCTACACCCACTCACTTTGTCTTCCTCCAGAAAAAATCCTCCCATAGCTCAAACCCGTGTTCTAGCTCATCTTGCTGCCATTTTCGATCTCCTTGCTCAAAGCTTCATTCACAAAACTGTTTTGGGGGATTGTTCTTCGGTATGTGACTCCTCCAATGGTCCAATTAGTTTTTGTTCTAGTGCTTTATTTATTGCAAATTTTTGCTGCTAAGGTGACTGCTACCTCTTGAGCACGGCATTGGTTTTCCCTTGAAGAGGAAAGGGTGATGCAGCAAAGTAGCGTAAGTATTTCCCTCTGTTTTTGAGAACCAAGGTATCAATCCAATAGGAGGCTACGCGCGAGTCCCTCGCACCTACACAAAACAAATAAATCCTCGCAACCAACGCGATAAGGGGTTGTCAATCCCTACACGGTCACTTACGAGAGTGAGATCTGATAGATATGATAGGATAATATTTTTGGTATTTTTATGATAAAGATGCAAAGTAAAATAAAAGCAAAGTAAAAAAGCAACGGAAATAACTAAGTGTTGGAAGATTAATATGATGAAGGTAGACCCGGGGGCCATAGGTTTCACTAGTGGCTTCTCTCAAGAGCATAAGTATTTTACGGTGGGTGAACAAATTACTATTGAGCAATTGACAGAATTGAGCATAGTTATGAGAATATCTAGGTATGATCTTGTATATAGGCATCACGTCCAAGACAAGTAGACCGACTCCTGCCTGCATCAGCAGCAATTGGAATCAATATTTTATCACATTCTGGTGATTTTTAACAATTATTTTCGTGAACATAAAGTTTCTGGAAATTACAGCAAGATCAAATAACTATCATCCAAGAAGATCCTATAGGTTTAACTTGGCACAAACACTAATTAAAACATAAAAACACATCTAACCAGAGGCTAGATCAAATATTTATTCCTAAATAGAAGCAAAAAGCAAAAAACTAAAAATAAAATTGGGTTGCCTCCCAACAAGCACTATCGTTTAACGCCCCTAGCTAGGCATAAAAGCAAGGATAGATCTAGGTGTTGCCATCTTTGGTAGGCAATCCATAAGTGGCTCTCATAATAGATTCATATGGTAGTTTTATTTTCTTCCTAGGGAAGTGTTCCATGCCTTTCTTCAATTGAAATTGGAATCTAATATTCCCTTCCTTCATATCAATAATTGCACCAATCATTCTAAGGAAAGGTCTACCAAGAATAATAGGACATGAAGGATTGCAATATATATCAAGAACGATAAAATCTACGGGCACATAGTTCCTATTTGCAACAATAAGAACATCATTAATTCTTCCCATAGGTTTCTTAATAGTGGAATCCGCAAGGTGCAAGTTTAAAGAGCAATCATCAAAATCACGGAAACCTAGCAAATCGCACAAAGTTTTTGGAATCGTGGAAACACTAGCACCCAAATCACACAAAACATAGCATTCATGATCTTTAATCTTAATTTTAATAGTAGGTTCCCACTCATCATAAAGTTTTCTAGGGATAGAAACTTCCAACTCAAGTTTTTCTTCATAAGATTGCATCAAAGCATCAACAATATGTTTGGTAACAGATTTATTTTGACTATAAGCATGAGGAGAATTTAGCACGGATTGCAACAAGGAAATACAATCTATCAAAGAGCAATTATCATAATTAAATTCCTCGAAATCCAAAATAGTGGGTTCATTAACATCTAGAGTTTTGATCTCTTCAATCCCACTTTTATCAATTTTAGCATCAAGATCTAAAAACTCCGAATTTTTGGAACGCCTTCTAGGTAAAGGTGGATCATATTCAGTCCTATCATTATCAAGATTCATATTGCCAAACAAAGATTTAATAGGGGACACATCAATAACTTTTAGATCTTCATCTTTGTTTTCATAAAAATTAGAAGAACATGCTTTTATAAAGCAATCTTTCTTACACGCATCCTAGCGGTTCTTTCTTTGCACTAATCAATGGAAATTCTCATGGCTTTGAGAGACTCATTGATACCATGTTTAGGAGGAATAGATCTAAGTTTTAAAGAATCAACATCAAGAGAAATTCTATCAACGTTCCTAGCCAATTCATCAACTTTAAGCAATTTCTCTTCAAGCAAAGCATTGAAATTCTTTTGCGAATTCATAAACTCTTTAACACTAGTATCAAATTCAGAGGGCATCTTATTAAAATTTCCATAAGAATTGTTGTAGGAATTGCCATAATTATTAGAGGAATTACTAGGGTAAGGCCTAGGATTAAAGTTTCCTCTATACGCGTTGTTACCAAAATTATTCCTACCAACAAAATTCACATCCATAGATTCATTATTATTCTCAATCAAAGTAGACAAGGTCATATCATTAGGATCAGAAGAAACACTCTTAGTAGCAAATAATTTCATAAGTTCATCCACCTTTCCACTCAAAACATTAATTTCTTCTATCGCATGCACTTTTTTATTAGTAGATCTTTCAGTGTGCCATTGAGAATAATTAACCATAATATTATCTAGGAGTTTAGTAGCTTCTCCTAAAGTGATTTCCATAAAGGTGCCTCCCGCGTCCGAATCTAAAAGATTTCGAGAAGCAAAATTCAATCCGGCATAAATTTTTTGTATAATCATCCACAAATTCAAACCATGTGTAGGGCAATTACGTATCATTAATTTCATCCTCTCCCAAGCTTGTGCAACATGTTCATGATCAAGTTGCTTAAAATTCATGATATCGTTTCTAAGAGAGATAATCTTAGCGGGAGGAAAATACTTAGAGATAAAAGCATCTTTGCACTTATTCCAAGAATCAATACTATTTTTAGGCAAAGACGAAAGCCAAGCTTTAGCACGATCTCTAAGCGAAAAAGGAAATAGCTTCAACTTAACAATATCATTGTCAACATCTTTCTTCTTTTGCATATCACACAAATCAACGAAGCTATTTAGATGAGTAGCGGCATCTTCACTAGGAAGGCCGGCGAATTGATCTTTCATGACAAGATTCAACAAAGCAGTATTGATTTCACAAGATTCAGTATGTTAGGGAACATAGTAATTTCAAAAAAATTCCTACGCACACGCAAGATCATGGTGATGCATAGCAACGAGAGGGGAGAGTGTTGTCCACGTACCCTCGTAGACCGAAAGCGGAAGCGTTAGCACAACGCGGTTGATGTAGTCATACGTCTTCATGATCCGACCGATCAAGTACCGAACGCACGACACCTCCAAGTTCAGCACACGTTCTGCCCGATGACGTCCCTCGAACTCCGATCCAGCCAAGTGTTGAGGGAGAGTTTTGTCAGCACGACGATGTGGTGATGATGATGATGTTCTACCGACGCAGGGCTTCGCCTAAGCACCGCTACAGTATTATCGAGGTGGACTATGGTGGAGGGGGGCACCGCACACGGCTAAAAGATCAAACGATCAATTGTTGTGTCTTTGGGGTGCCCCTGCCCCCGTATATAAAGGAGCAAGGTGGGAGGTGCGGCCAGCCAGGGAGGAGGCGCGCCAGGAGGAGTCCTACTCCCACCGGGAGTAGGACTCCCTCCCTTCCTTGTTGGACTAGGAGAGGAGAGGGAAGGAGAGAGGGGGAAAGGAAAGGGGGGGCGCCCCCCCCTCCTTGTCCAATTCGGACTTGGGGGGAGGGGCGCGCGGCTGCCCCTTGGCCGCCTCTCCTCTTCCACCAATTGGGCCCATGAGGCCCAATAGCCTCCGGGGGGGGGGGGGGGGGGGTTCCGGTAACCCCCGGTACTCCGGTATATATCCGATAACCCCGGAACCATTCCGGTGTCCGAATATAGTCATCCAATATATCAATCTTCATGTCTCGACCATTTCGAGACTCCTCGTCATGTCCGTGATCACATCCGGGACTCCGAACAACCTTCGGTACATCAAAACATATAAACTCATAATATAACTGTCATCGAAACCTTAAGCGTGCGGACCCTACGGGTTCGAGAACTATGTAGACATGATCGAGACACGTCTCCGGTCAATAACCAATAGCAGAACCTGGATGCTCATATTGGTTCCCACATATTCTACGAAGATCTTTATCGGTCAGACCGCATAACAACATACGTTGTTCCCTTTGTCATCGGTATGTTACTTGCCCGAGATTCGATCGTCAGTATCTCAATACCTAGTTCAATCTCGTTACCGGCAAGTCTCTTTACTCGTTCCGTAATACTTCATCCCACAACTAACTCATTAGTTGCAATGCTTGCAAGGCTTAAGTGATGTGCATTACTGAGAGGGCCCAGAGATACCTCTCCGACAATCAGAGTGACAAATCCTAATCTCGAAATACGCCAACCCAACAAGTACCTTCAGAGACACCTGTAGAGCACCTTTATAATCACCCAGTTACGTTGTGACGTTTGGTAGCACACAAAGTGTTCCTCCGGTAAACAGGAGTTGCATAATCTCATAGTCATAGGAACATGTATAAGTCATGAAGAAAGTAATAGCAACATACTAAACGGTCGAGTGCTAAGCTAACGGAATGGGTCAAGTCAATCACATCATTCTCCTAATGATGTGACCCCGTTAATCAAATGACAACCCATGCAATGGCTAGGAAACATAACCATCTTTGATTAACGAGCTAGTCCAGTAGAGGCATACTAGTGACACTCTGTTTGTCTATGTATTCACACAAGTATTACATTTCCGGTTAATACAATTCTAGCATGAATAATAAACATTTATCATGATATAAGGAAATAAATAATAACTTTATTATTGCCTCTAGAACATATTTCCTTCAGTCTCCCACTTGCACTAGAGTCAATAATCTAGATCACATCGCCATGTGATTTAACATCAATAGTTCACATCACCATGTGATTAACACCCATAGTTCACATCATCATGTGACCAACACCCAAAGGGTTTACTAGAGTCAATAATCTCGTTCACATCGCTATGTGATTAACACCCAAAGAGTACTAAGGTGTGATCATGTTTTGCTTGTGAGATAATTTTAGTCAATGGGTCTGTCACATTCAGATCCGTAAGTATTTTGCAAATTTCTATGTCTACAATGCTCTGCACGGAGCTACTCTAGCTAATTGCTCCCACTTTCAATATGTATCCAGATTGAGACTTAGAGTCATCTGGATCAGTGTCAAAATTTGCATCGACGTAACCCTTTACAACGAACCCTTTTTGTCACCTCCATAATCGAGAAACATATCCTTATTCCACTAAGGATAATTTTGACCGATGTCCAGTGATCTACTCCTAGATCACTATTGTACTCCCTTGCCAAAATCAGTGTAGGGTATACAATAGATCTGGTACACAGCATGGCATACTTTATAGAACCTATGGCCAAGGCATAGGGAATGACTTTCATTCTCTTTCTATGTTCTGCCGTGGTCTGGCTTTGAGTCTTACTCCATTTCACACCTTGTAACACAGGCAAGAACTCTTTCTTTGACTGTTCCATTTTGAACTACTTCAAAATCTTGTCAAGGTATGTACTCATTGAAAAAACTTATCAAGCGTCTTGATCTATCTCTATAGATCTTGATGCTCAATGTGTAAGCAGCTTCACCGAGGTCTTTCTTTGAAAAACTCCTTCCAAACACTCCTTTATGCTTTGCAGAATAATTCTACATTATTTCCGATCAACAATATGTCATTCACATATACTTATCAGAAATGCTGTAGTGCTCCCACTCACTTTCTTGTAAATACAGGCTTCACCGCAAGTCTGTATAAAACTATATGCTTTGATCAACTTATCAAAGCGTATATTCCAACTCCGAGTGGCTTGCACCAGTCCATAAATAGATCGCTGGAGCTTGCACACTTTGTTAGCTCCCTTTGGAACGAAAAAACCTTCCGGTTGCATCATATACAACTCTTCTTCCAGAAATCCATTCAGGAATGCAGTTTTGACATCCATTTGCCAAATTTCATAATCATAAAATGCGGCAATTGCTAACATGATTCGGATAGAATAAACATCGCTACGGGTGAGAAGGTCTCATCGTAGTCAATCCCTTGAACTTGTCGAAAACCTTTTGCAACAAGTCGAGCTTTATAGTCAGTAACATTACCGTCAACGTCAGTCTTCTTCTTGAAGATCCATTTATTCTCAATGGCTTGCCGATCATCGGGCAAGTCAACCAAAGTCCACAATTTGTTCTCATACATGGATCCCATCTCAGATTTCATGGCCTCAAGCCATTTTGCGAAATCTGGGCTCACCATCGCTTCTTCATAGTTCGTAGGTTCGTCATGGTCTAGTAGCATAACCTCCAGAACAGGAATACCGTACCACTCTGGTGCGGATCTTACTCTGGTTGACCTACGAGGTTCAGTAACAACTTGATCTGAAGTTCCATGATCATCATCATTAACTTCCTCACTAATTGGTGTAGGCATCGCAGAAACTGGTTCTACGATGAACTACTTTCCAATAAGGGAGCAGGTACAATTACCTCATCAAGTTCTACTTTCCTCCCGCTCACTTCTTTCAAGAGAAACTCCTTCTCCAGAAAGATTCCGAATTTAGCAACAAAAGTCTTGCCTTCGGATCTGTGATAGAAGGTGTACCCAACAGTCTCCTTTGGGTATCCTATGAAGACACATTTCTCCGATTTGGGTTCGAGCTTATCAGGTTGAAGCTTTTTCACATAAGCATCGCAGCCCCAAACTTTAAGAGACGACAACTTTGGTTTCTTGCCAAACCACAGTTCATAAGGCGTCGTCTCAACGGATTTTGATGGTGCCCTATTTAACGTGAATGCGGCCATCTCTAAAGCATAACCCCAAAACGATAGCGGTAAATCAGTAAGAGACATCATAGATCGCACCATTTCTAGTAGAGTACGATTACGACGTTCGGACACACCATTACGCTGTGGTGTTCCGGGTGGCGTGAGTTGCGAAACTATTCCGCATTGTTTCAAATGTAGACCAAACTCGTAACTCAAATATTCTCCTCCACGATCAGATCGTAGAAACTTTATTTTCTTGTTACGATGATTTTCAACTTCACTCTGAAATTCTTTGAACTTTTCAAATGTTTCGGACTTATGTTTCATTAAGTAGATATACCCATATCTGCTCAAATCATCTATGAAGGTGAGAAAATAACGATATCCGCCACGAGCCTCAATATTCATCGGACCACATACATCTGTATGTATGATTTCCAACAAATCTGTTGCTCTCTCCATAGTTCCGGAGAACGGCGTTTTAGTCATCTTGCCCATGAGGCACGGTTCGCAAGTACCAAGTGATTCATAATCAAGTGATTCCAAAATCCCATCAGCATGGAGTTTCTTCATGCGCTTTACACCAATATGACCTAAACGGCAGTGCCACAAATGAGTTGCACTATCATTATTAACTTTGCATCTTTTGGCTTCAATATTATGAATATGTGGATTACTACGATCGAGATCCAACAAACCATTTTCATTGGGTGTATGACCATAGAAGGTTTTATTCATGTAAATAGAACAACAATTATTCTCTAACTTAAATGAATAACCGTATTGCAATAAACATGATCAAATCATATTCATGCTCAACGCAAACACCAAATAACACTTATTTAGGTTCAACACTAATCCCGAAAGTGTAGGGAGCGTGCGATGATGATCATATCAATCTTGGAACCACTTCCAACACACAACGTCACTTCACCCTTAACTAGTCTCTGTTCATTCTGCAACTCCCGTTTCGAGTTACTACTCTTTAGCAACTGAACCAGTATCAAATACCGAGGGGTTGCTACGAACAAATACACATCAATAATCTGTATATCAAATATACCTTTGTTCACTTTGCCATCCTTCTTATCCGCCAAATACTTGGGGTAGTTCCGCTTCTAGTGACCAGTCCCTTTGCAGTAGAAGCACTCAGTTTCAGGCTTAGGTCTATACTTGGGCTTTTTCACTTGAGCAGCAACTTGCTTGCCGTTCTTCTTGAAGTTCCCCTTTCTTCCCTTTGTCCCTTTACTTGAAACTAGTGGTTTTAGTTTACCATCAACACTTGATGCTTTACTTGATTTGTACCTTCGTCGATTTCAGCATCACGAAGAGCTTGGGAATCGTTTCCGTTATCCCTTGCATATTATAGTTCATCACGAAGTTCTACTAACTTGGTGATGGTGACTAGAGAATTCTATCAATCACTATTTTATCTGGAAGATTAACTCTCACTTGATTCAAGCGATTGTAGTACCCAGACAATCTGAGCACATGCTCACTGCTTGAGCTATTCTCCTCCATCTTTTAGCTATAGAACTTGTTGGAGACTTCATATCTCTCAACTCGGGTATTTGCTTGAAATATTAACTTCAACTCCTGGAACATCTCATATGGTCCATGACATTCAAAACGTCTTTGAAGTCCCGATTCTAAGCCGTTTAAGCATGCTGCACTAAACTATCAAGTAGTCATCATATTGAGCTAGCCAAATGTTCATAACATCTGTATCTGCTCCTGCAATAGGTTTGTCACCTAGCGGTGCATCAAGGACATAATTCTTCTGTGCAGCAATGAGGATAAACCTCAGATCACGGATCCAATCCGCATCATTGCTACTAACATCTTTCAACTTATTTTTCTCTAGGAATATATCAAAAATAAAACAGGGGAGCTAAACGCGAGCTATTGATCTACAACATAGATATGCTAATACTACCAGGACTAAGTTCATGATAAATTTAAGTTCAATTAATCATATTACTTAAGAACTCCCACTTAGATAGACATCCCTCTAATCCTCTAAGTGATCACGTGATCCATATCAACTAAACCATGTCCGATCATCACGTGAGATGGAGTAGTTTCAATGGTGAACATCACTATGTTGATCATATCTACTATATGATTCACGCTCGACCTTTCGGTCTCAGTGTTCCGAGGCCATATCTGTTATATGCTAGGCTCGTCAAGTTTAACCTGAGTATTCTGCGTGTGAACTATTTTGCACCCGTTGTATTTGAACATAGAGCCTATCACACCCGATCATCACGTGGTGTCTCAGCACGAAGAACTTTCGCAACGGTGCATACTCAGGGAGAACACTTGTACCTTGATAAATTGTGAGAGATCATCTTATAAAGCTACCGTCGAACTAAGCAAAATAAGATGTATAAAAGACAAACATCACATGCAATCAAAATATGTGACATGATATGGCCATCATCATCTTACGCCTTTGATCTCCATCTTCAAAGCATCGTCACCGGCATGACACCATGATCTCCATCATCTTGATCTATATCAATGTGTCGTCACAAGGTCGTCTCGCCAACTATTGCTCTTGCAACTACTGCTATCGCATAGCGATAAAGTAAAGCAATTATATGGCGCTTGCATCTTATGCAATAAAGAGACAATCATAAGGCTTCTGCCAGTTGCCGATAACTTCAACAAAACATGATCATCTTATACAACAACTTATATCTCATCACGTCTTGACCATATCGCATCACAACATGCCCTGCAAAAACAAGTTAGATGTCCTCTACTTTGTTGTTGCAAGTTTTACGTGGCTGCTACGGGCTGAGCAAGAACCGTTCTTACCTACGCATCAAAACCACAACGATAGTTTGTCAAGTTGGTGCTGTTTTAACCTTCGCAAGGACCGGGCGTAGCCAGACTCGGTTCAACTAAAGTTGGAGAAACTGACACCCGCTACTCACCTGTGTGCATAGCACGGCGGTAAAACCAGTCTCGCGTAAGCATACGCGTAATGTCGGTCCGGGCCGCTTCATCCAACAATACCGCCGAACCAAAGTATGATATGCTGGTAAGCAGTATGACTTATATCGCCCACGACTCACTTGTGTTCTACTCATGCATATAACATCAACGCATAAAACCTGGCTCGGATGCCACTGTTAGGGAACGTAGTAATTTCAAAAAAATTCCTACGCACACGCAAGATCATGGTGATGCATAGCAACGAGAGGGGAGAGTATTGTCCACGTACCCTCGTAGACCGAAAGCGGAAGCGTCAGCACAACGCGGTTGATGTAGTCGTACGTCTTCACGATCCGACCGATCAAGTACCGAACGCACGGCACCTCCGAGTTCAGCACACGTTCAGCCCAATGACGTCCCTCGAACTCCGATCTAGCCGAGTGTTGAGGGAGAGTTTCGTCAGCACGACGGCGTGGTGACGATGATGATGTTCTACCGACGCAGGGCTTCGCCTAAGCACCGCTACAGTATTATCGAGGTGGGCTATGGTGGAGGGGGGCACCGCACACGGCTAAAAGATCAAACGATCAATTGTTGTGTCTTTGGGGTGCCCCCTGCCCCCGTATATAAAGGAGCAAGGGGGAGGTGCGGCCGGCCAGGGAGGAGGCGCGCCAGGAGGAGTCCTACTCCCACCGGGAGTAGGACTCCCTCCCTTCCTTGTTGGACTAGGAGGGGAGAGGGAAGGAGAGAGGGGGAAAGGAAAGGGGGGGCGGCGCCCCCCTCCTTGTCCAATTTGGACTTGGGGGGGGGAGGGGCGCGCGGATGCCCCTTGTCCGCCTCTCCTCTTCCACCAATTGGGCCCATGAGGCCCAATAGCATCCGGGGGGTTCCGGTAACACCCGGTACTCCGGTATATATCCGATAACCCACGGAACCATTCCGGTGTCTGAATATAGTCATCCAATATATCAATCTTCATGTCTCGACCATTTCGAGACTCCTCGTCATGTCCGTGATCACATCCGGGACTCCGAACAACCTTCGGTACATCAAAACATATAAACTCATAATATAACTGTCATCGAAACCTTAAGCGTGCGGACCCTACGGGTTCGAAACTATGTTGACATGACCGAGACACGTCTCCGGTCAATAACCAATAGCGGAACCTCATATTGGTTCCCACATATTCTACGAAGATCTTTATCGGCCAGACCGCATAACAACATACGTTGTTCCCTTTGTCATCGGTATGTTACTTGCCCGAGATTCGATCGTCGGTATCTTAATACCTAGTTCAATCTCATTACCGGCAAGTCTGTTTACTCGTTCCGTAATACATCATCCCACAACAAACTCATTAGTTGCAATGCTTGCAAGGCTTAAGTGATGTGCATTACCGAGAGGGCCCAGAGATACCTCTCCGACAATCGGAGTGACAAATCCTAATCTCGAAATACACCAACCCAACAAGTACCTTCGGAGACACCTGTAGAGCACCTTTATAATCACCCAGTTACGTTGTGACGTTTGGTAGCGCACAAAGTGCTCCTCCGGTAAACGGGAGTTGCATAATCTCATAGTCATAGGAACATGTATAAGTCACGAATAAAGCAATAGCAACATACTAAACGAACGAGTGCTAAGCTAACAGAATGGGTCAAGTCAATCACATCATTCTCCTAATGATGTCACCCCGTTAATCAAATGACAACCCATGTCAATGGCTAGGAAACATAACCATCTTTGATTAACGAGCTAGTCAAGTAGAGGCATACTAGTGACACTCTGTTTGTCTATGTATTCACACAAGTATTACGTTTCCGGTTAATACAATTTTAGCATGAATAATAAACATTTATCATGATATAAGGAAATAAATAATAACTTTATTATTGCCTCTAGGGCATATTTCCTTCACAGTATCGGTAAGAGGAGCAATCGGAGTGCTAAGGAAATCATTGTTGTTGGTATTGGTAAAGTCACATAATTTGTATTATCTTGAGCCATCGTGACAAACAAGCAATCCAACACACGAGCAAACGAGAAGCAAGCGAAGAAGAGGCGAACGAAAAAGAGAGGGTGAATAAAACGGCAAGGGTGAAGTGGGGGAGAAGAAAACGAGAAGCAAATGGCAAATAATGTAATGCGGGAGATAAGGGTTTGTGATGGGTACTTGGTATGTTGACTTTTGCGTAGACCTCCCCGGCAACGGCGCCAGAAATCCTTCTTGCTACCTCTTGAGCACTGCGTTGGTTTTCCCTTGAAGAGGAAAGGGTGATGCAGCAAAGTAGCGTAAGTATTTCCCTCAGTTTTTGAGAACCAAGGTACCAATCCAGTAGGAGGCTACGTGCGAGTCCCTCGCACCTACACAAAACAAATAAATCCTCCCAACCAACGCGATAAGGGGTTGTCAATCCCTACACGGTCACTTACGAGAGTGAGATCTGATAGATATGATATGATAATATTTTTGGTATTTTTATGATAAAGATGCAAAGTAAAAAGCAACGGAAATAACTAAGTGTTGGAAGATTAATATGATGAAGATAGACCCGGGGGCCATAGGTTTCACTAGTGGCTTCTCTCAAGAGATAAGTATTTTATGGTGGGTGAACAAATTACTGTTGAGCAATTGACAGAATTGAGCATAGTTATGAGAATATCTAGGTATGATCATGTATATAGGCATCACGTCCAAGACAAGTAGACCGACTCCTGCCTGCATCTACTACTATTACTCCACACATCGACCGCTATCCAGCATGCATCTAGAGTATTAAGTTCATAAGAACAGAGTAACGCCTTAAGCAAGATGGCATGATGCAGAGGGATAAATTCATGCAATATGATAAAAAAAACCATCTTGTTATCCTCGATGGCAACAATACAATACGTGCCTTGCTGCCCCTGCTGTCACTGGGAAAGGACACCGCAAGATTGAACCCAAAGCTAAGCACTTCTCCCATTGCAAGAAAAACCAATCTAGTAGGCCAAACCAAACTGATAATTCGAAGAGACTTGCAAAGATAACCAATCATACATAAAAGAATTTAGAGAAGATTCAAATATTGTTCATAGATAAACTTGATCATAAACCCACAATTCATCGGTCTCAACAAACACACCGAAAAGAAGATTACATCAAATAGATCTCCACGAGAGAGGGGGAGAACATTGTATTGAGATCCAAAAAGAGAGAAGAAGCCATCTAGCTAATAACTATGGACCCGAAGGTCTTAGGTAAACTACTCACACATCATCGGAGAGGCTATGGTGTTGATGTAGAAGCCCTCCGTGATCGATGCCCCCTCCGGCGGAGCTCCGGAACAGGCCCCAAGATGGGATCTCGTGGGTACAGAAGGTTGCGGCGGTGGAATTAGGTTTTTGGCTCCGTTTTTGATTGTTTGGGGGTACGTAGGTATATATAGGAGGAAGGAGTACGTCGGTGGAGCAACAGGGGGCCCACGAGGGTGGAGGGCGCGCCTGGGGGGGGGAGGGGGGTAGGCGCGCCCCCTACCTCGTGGCCTCCTCTTTTGTTTCTTGATGTAGGGTCCAAGTCCTCTGGATCATGTTCGCTCCGAAAATCACGTTCCCGAAGGTTTCATTCTGTTTGGACTCCATTTGATATTCTTTTTCTGCGAAACTCTGAAATAGGCAAAAAACAGCAATTCTGGGCTGGGCCTCCGGTTAATAGGTTAGTCCCAAAAATAATATACAAGTGAATAATAAAGCCCAATAATGTCCAAAACAAAATATAATATAGCATGGAGCAATAAAAAATTATAGATACGTTGGAGACGTATCAGTGACCCTGTTCTTGAGCTTGCATGTCAAATTTATAAGGTCCAAAGTAGTTTTAATGCATGATATAGCCTCTAGGCACTTGTGGGAGTAGTTGCTATCAATCTTGTCGAGTTTGGTTCACTTTTATTTTGAGTCACTAAAATTTCAGAAATTTTTCAGAGAAAGAAAAATCTTCATGAAAATATACCGAGGTGGTTCCTCAAGGAAGCAAGGACCAAGGCTCGCGATACGTGAGCCGGACGATGAACCACCAAGGGAAGCTCAAGTACGGCCTTGTGAATGGCCGTCAAAGGAGTTTATGGTCCAAGCAGGCATCAAGGATGAATTTGACACGTATGTGCGTAACGCTAATCTTGAGGGCTTCGTGTCAGATAAGTGCCCACAATACTACTACTTAACTGATTCCTTTGTGAGAAGGTTTAAATTTACATCCACGCAAAATTCTCACACTGTTTTATTTGATATTTATGATAAATCATACACCATGGACCTAGAAGATTTTAATACCGCTTGTAAACTCCCGCAGTGGGGCAATATTAGTGAACCTCGCAAATCTGAATTTAAAGACTTTCTTGCTAATATCACTGTGGGGGAATCTAGAGAAATCACACAAGCTACCATAGGGAGCATTCATCTTCCTTCCATACATTATTTTGCTCTCTTCGTAGATAGATGCATTAATGGTAAAGATGAGGCTTGTCACATGTGCGTTCCAGATCTTAGTGTCCTCAAGAGTGCGGTATTAGGTGATAAACAATATAACTTGGGGGCCATTGTTGCACGAAGGTTGCATCTTAACGGTATAAGTGGAGATTTGTTTGGTGGAATTTATGCAACTCGTGTAGCTAATTATCTTGATGTACCCATACGTGAAAATGATATAGAGTTGCCTCCTGCTTATCTAGATTATAATGCTATGGTTCGCCATCAGTTTGTGGAGAGGAATGAACAGTTCCTCCAGTACCGACTAATCTTTGGCAGACGTCGCACCGTCCATGTTGCTCTCCCTGCTCCTACTTTCTTTGACTTTCAGGCAAAAATGAGATATGTTATAACCAGGGAGGAGGCGAACGAGTATGAAAGGAGGACGGAGGCAGCTCGCCTCCAAGCTGCAGTTCGTCAGGCAGTAGCCGCTGCATCTCAGTACAACCCCAGTTACAACTTTGGATATCCGTCAGGCCAGTAGCGGCCATAGACCAACTTAGGCCAAAAGCCTAAGCTTGGGGGAGTACGTATTTCTCACCGACATTACATTCATGATCACACACTCATTCTAGTTGCCGGTGCTCATACTTTTTCAGTGTACTATCCATGCTAGTTTATTTTCTTTTCTAAGCCTTCTTCTTGTGTGTCTGAAAAACCTTAAGAAAAACCAAAAAAATAATATTTGTAGCTTTTAGCTAGTTTACTTTTCATGCATGTAGTAGTAGTAATTAAAAGAAAATCCAAAAAGATGAAAATGTTTGTAGCTTTTAGCTAGTTTTCTTTTGCTTGTTGGGAGCTTTCCCGTGTAAATAGTTTTATTTATTTTCTTTTCTTTGGGGGTCGAGAGGAGAAGACCATGATGAAAATGTTGAGTGGCTCTCATATGCATTATTATTGATTTAACCAAGAGACCATATTACCTCGTCTTCTCCCTTGTATTAAATGCTTGCAGATTCCAGCTTAGTCCAATGCACGTGCACTATTATTATTATCCACACCGTTCGGTCATGCGAGTGAAAGGCAATAATGACGATATACGATGGACTAATTGAGATGAGAGAAGCTGGTATGAACTCGACCTATCTTGTTTTTGTAAATATGATTAGTTCATCATTCCTGATTCAGCCTAATGAATTAAACATGTTTGCAATGACAATTAGAGATTATAGTTGCTCATGTCATGCTTAATTTGCTAGGAGTTTATAATGGTTTACCTTGCGTGCCAACATGCTATTAAAATGGTTGTGATGTGGTATGATAGGGTGGTATCCTCCTTTGAACGATTCGAGAGACTTGACTTGGCACATGTTCACGCATGTAGTTGAAACAAAATCAACATAGCCTCCACGATATTTATGTTCATGGTGATCTATGTCCTACTCATGCTTGCACTCATTGTTTATTAATTTTAATGCATGTTCATGACTGTTGTCGCTCCCTAGTTGGTCGCTTCCCAGTCTTTTTCTAGCCTTCACTTGTACTAAGCGGGAATACTGCTTGTGCATCCACTTCCATAAACCCCAAAGTTATTTCATATGAGTCCACCATACCTTCCTATATGCGGTATTTACCTGCCGTTCCAAGTAAATTTGTATATGCCAAACTCTAAACCTTCAAATGAAATTCTGTTTTGTATGCTCGAATAGCTCATGTATCAACTAGGGCTGTCTATATCTTCCATGCTAGGTGGGTTATTCTCACGATGAGTGGACTCCGCTCATCACTCACGAGAGAATGGCCGGTAACCGGGATGCCCAGTCCCATGCTCAAATCAAATCAAAATAATTGCAAACAAAACTCCCCCAGGATTTTTGTTAGTTGGAGGCACCCGTTGTTTCGGGCAAGCCATGGATTGATGCTTGTTGGTGGTGGGGGAGTATAAACTTTACCATTCTGTTTGGGAACCGCCTATAATGTATGTAGGATGGAAGATATCAAGATCTCTTGGTTGTTATGCTGACAATGAAAGTATGCCACTCAAAATATTATTTATCTCTATTTCAAAACTCGAGCTCTGGCACCTCTACAAATCCCTGCTTCCCTTTGCAAAGGGCCTATCTATTTACTTTTATGTTGACTCATCATCCTCTTGTTAAAAAGCACCAGTTAGAGAGCACCACTGTCATTTGTATGCATTACTATTAATTTACATTGAGTATGACTGTGACTGGATCTCTTTTACCATGAATTACAATGTCTAGTCAGTCCTTGATCTTCAGAGGTGCTCTGCATTTATGTTTTGCGGTCTCAGAAAGGGCTAGCGAGATACCATCTTGTTATATCATATTATGATTGCTTTGAGAAAGTGTTTCCATCTGAGATTTATTATTATTGCTCGCTAGTTGATTATGCCATTGATATGAGTAAACATGAGACCTAAATGTTATTGATATGAGTAAACTTGAATGCTGGCTTTACATATTTGCAACAACAAGAGCAAACAGAGTTTGTAAAAGTTTTTTTATCACTTTCAGTTTGTCAACTGAATTGCTTGAGGACAAGCAAAGCTTTAAGCTTGGGGGAGTTGATACGTCTCCAACGTATCTACTTTTCCAAACACTTTTGCCCTTGTTTTGGACTCTAACTTGCATGATTAGAATGGAACTAACCCGGACTGATGCTGTTTTCAGCAGAATTGCCATGGTGTTATTTTTGTGCAGAAATAAAAGTTCTCAGAATGACCTGAAAATCCACGGAGACACTTTTTGGAAATAATAAAAAATACTGGCGAAAGAATCAACATCAGGGGGCCCACACCCTGTCCACGAGGGTGCAGGGCGCGCCCACCCCCCTGGGGCACGCCCCTACCTCATGGGCCCCCTGAGACTCCACCGACCTCAACTCCAACTCCATATATTCACGTTCGGGGAGAAAAAATCAGAGAGAAGGATTCATCGCGTTTTACGATACGGAGCCGCCGCCAAGCCCTAATCTCTTTCGGGAGGGCTGCTCTGGAGTCCGTTCAGGGCTCCGGAGAGGGGAATCCGTCGTCGTCGTCATCATCAACCTTCCTCCATCACCAATTTCATGATGCTCACCGCCGTGCGTGAGTAATTCCACCGTAGGCTTGCTAGACGGTGATGGGTTGGATGAGATTTATCATGTAATCAAGTTAGTTTTGTTAGGGTTTGATCCCTAGTATCCATTATGTTCTGAGATTGGTGTTGCTATGACTTTGCTATGCTTAATGCTTGTCACTAGGGCCCGATTGCCATGAATTTAGATCTGAACCTATTATGTTTTCATGAATATATGTGAGTTCTTGATCCTATCTTGCAAGTCAATAGTCACCTACTATGTGTTATGATCCGGCAACCCCGAAGTGACAATAATCGGGACCACTCACTGTGATGACCATAGTTTGAGGAGCTCATGTATTCACTAAGTGTTAATGCTTTGGTCCGGTACTCTATTAAAAGGAGGCCTTAATATCCCTTAGTTTCCAATAGGACCCCGCTACCACAGGAGGGTAGGACAAAAGATGTCATGCAAATTCTTTTCCATAAGCACGTATGACTATATTCGGAATACATGCCTACATTACATTGATGAACTGGAGCTAGTTCTGTGTCACCCTATGTTATAACAGTTGCATGAGGAATCGCATCCGGCATAATTATCCATCACTGATCCATTACCTACGAGCTTTTCACATATTGATCTTTGCTTAGTTACTTTTCCGCTGCCACTGTTACGATTACTACGAAACTGCTACTGTTACTTATGCCACCGTTCCCGTTACTTCCATATTACTTTGCTACTAAATACTTTGCTGCAGATATTAAGTCTTCCAGGTGTGGTTGAATTGATAACTCAGCTGCTAATACTTGAGAATATTCTTTGGCTCTTGTGTAGAATCAATAAACTTGGGTTGAATACTCTACCCTCGAAAACTGTTGCGATCCCCTATACTCTTGGGTTATCAGTTGGCGGACAGTCCTTTCGTCTGCTCCAGTCTGTTGAAGGTCCGGGTGGCTGCCTCCCTCTGCAAGCGTCTCCCGGCACCGGGAGGCTTGCGGTCCCTGCCAGATCATGGTTGTGTCGCCTAGATCTGTCCAAACGTGATAGCTTCGACTACCTGGGTTGGATCTGGCGGCGCTCGGAAATAGTCGTGACGGGAGGTTAGTGAGGACCTGAGTGATGGTGCCTTTGGTCTCAACGAGGAGATGGTGCAATTTCGGTGGAGAGATGGGATGCTACGGGTGATAGCCCAATGTCAACTTTGATCAGCACCGGCGGTGTCGTATCCCTCCTTGGAGGCGTCATTGCGTCATGCTCTTATGCCCGCCTACCTTGTATACTCTATGGGTAATTTCCCAAGATCCAGCTCCTGGATCGGATGACAGCGACTCCCTGAGACCGTAACCACCATGGTGGCGCCGTCTTGGAGGTGACAATCCTTGTTGGTTGCCTGAGGTCATTGGTGGTGATTGGATGGAGGAGGATTGTGGCTGTGGGTTGATGCGGCTACCGACTTTGGGGCAACGGTGGTGTATCCTTGGGTCTGGCAATAACACCTCTTGGTTTTGTGGAGTTGCCATCCTTCCACGCTTGCCCACTGTGTGGTGTGGCATCCTTTTGTTGCGCATGCTCAAGACCTTCCCATGGTTGCCGTTGTGTTGTGGTGAGCATTGTGCTCTTGGTGTTATATTGGTTCGCCTTTGCTCAGTGATGGTGCAATGATGCCTCCCCAACTAGCTAAATTTTCCGATCTCTCGTGGCGGTGCTTGCAGTCAAGGTTCGTGTCAAGGCACTCAATGATTGTTGATGCTCTTGTGTTGTGCCACGGGGTTCGGTACGCACGCCAGTGCGGTGTGTTAAGCTGTTTGCAAAGTTTTGGTATTGTGATCCCTCGATAGCACCCCACATCTCTTGTGCCTTTTGTGGTGATGGTCTTTCTGTCTGCTAGCTAGGTCACACCGTCTCCTTGGTGTTCGTTTATTCTCTTCTTTTAACCTTGTTACTTCTACGATTTTCCTCATAAACGAGGTCAACTTATTTTGTTATTGTCCGGTTTTCCTTATAAACTAAATCAATCTCTTGGCATATGGCCACTTGAGTAATATATTGAGGTGGAGGGACTCCTCCCCCGGTGATTTCTCAAAAAAATTAAAAGTATGGTTCATTTCTTACCTAACTACTAAGCATAAATCGTAACAACCACATGATGAGTGATATTTTTGAGCTCATCACACCGTTGTTTAAACCGGGTAATGAATGCGAGAGATCACAAAATACTTTGTTTAATGTGTTTCAATAGGAAAGTGGTCTAAACACGAAAGGGGGTCGTCACTAGGGGTGGACTAAAAGCTCGTAACTCGTGAGCTTAATGAGCGCTCGATAGTTCGGCTCCTTAAGCTTGAGGCTTGATTCTTAATGAACAAGCTTAACGAACGAGTTAACAAGTTTCATGAGTAGCTTGTTAAGCTCATTAGTAACATCACAAAACATATTTTCATCTTACATGACAGAGTTTTTGTAGCACCTCAGCCCATCTATTCAACCTAATCTACATAGGAGGCAACAAACTAGTGCATTTCCTTTTGTGGTCACCATCTTTCTTCTTAAAAACCACATCTACACACTTATCTTGTAGACTGTAACACATCAGAATCTGTTAGTCCATTCCTATTCATCACACACAAGGAAACATGAAGTTTGGTGGAAGAGGCAAGACAATTGGAGGTGTACCAAGGCCAATATAGCACAAGATGACGCTTGGTACAAGCACACGCTCAATGCTTGTACCGCTTGTCGTCAGGTCCCGGAGGTCCACATGACCAATAGTTATAAAGGGGTCGACACCTAATTTTCGACAGGGAGAGAACCATTCACGAAACGGGGATAAATAACCATCTTCCAAACCTAGCCGCCGCCATTTCTTATCTCATCTCCATTGCCTCTGCCACCATAGCAGCCATCCCTCTCCAAGTTTGTCATACCTGTAATCGGTGTATCACATTCGACAACTATTTTAAGACATATTATCAATCAATCATTCATCTTTATGTTATCTTCAATGAGTTCATCTTGTGATCCGATCGTCGTGTGTGAGTAATCTGGTAAGGTAATGGGTTTAGGGTAGGCCATGCAACCCTATGTATTTGTGCAAGGTATTGTTGGAATGGCTTTGGGTATTTGACACTATTTATGTGTTCGATTGCAATAAAGTTGTTTCTTGTCTTCTTCTCATTCTAAGGCTCTGTAGGTACCTAGGATCCTATAGATCTATCAAGGAGAAGGTGGAACGCTATCCCAAACAACAGTGAGAGAAGGGGTTAGTACGGTAGCAGAAAGCTATTCCCTGGGGACGAATGAGGTGTAGTCATTAAACGCCCAATGCTTTTATCTGAATGTTTATTCTTGATAACCAAGGTAACCCCACACAACGGTAAGGGCCATCAGTTGGACAACTAACTCTTGATGCAGGTCGTGCACCGGTCAATACGTACTTTTGATACATCCCCCACATTCTCGCGTCGCAAGCACATCATAGAGGTTGTTTTCCAGAGCACAGTTTAATATCATTAAGATCCCAAGCACACATATAACGTTGTGAGAGTAAGACCTCATACCTATGCATGTTTTTAATACTAGTGTTTACACCCCAAAAGGTTGTTAAAGGTTGAAAACTAGAATTTAATATTTTTAGCAATAACTTGTCAGAGCCTTTGTCATATAGTGCACATCCTGTTGTGGGTTTGATAACTCAGGGTCATTCCTTGAGGAAAGGCACAAAAACCTTCTGCTATCCAAACCAGCTCTCAAAGGGCATCACCACACAAATTTATAAACTATATGAACGTTCCATGGTTTCACCAAAACTTTAGACATTGTGCTTACTGAAATAGTAATTGGGGACATGAATACTGAAGTTGTACTATCCACACAATACAATTATGGTGGCCATTGTTTAGATCATACTTAGTGTTCTGTAAATTCCATTGATCACATAAACGACAATAGGTATAGTCATTTCAAAATGCAATGCAACTTGTATTAAAGGACCAAAAAAGGAAAACTTTTCCCGTAAACAGATAATCCAGAAAGCTTCTCTAAGTATTGAAAATAAAGATCAACAAATGAATCAACATGTCCTCTAATTTAAGCTTTACTTATTCGGTTTCAGCTTCTCTAGCTCTTTCCATTTTTTTCCTTAACCAGTGATGCACTATACTCCACCACATTCAATGATGCTAATATCTCGTCATCTGCACCATGACCACGACAACCACCACTAACATATTCAATCAATCCTTCATCCTCCCATTACTAAGGAGAACCCATCCCCTATACAATCACGCCACACGTCGCTAAAAGTATCAAGATGGCCTTAGAGGGAGGGGTGAATAGGGACAACTATAAATTTTACTTTGATAATTAGCAAGTTAAGGCTATGTGAAATATAAAGGTGTGCTTAAACAATTGCTACAATAAGATATACAACCATATATGATGAATTCAAGGTCAAGTGACTAAACTAAACCACAATTAAAGAGATTGGAGATAACCGAAGACTTCGGAGATGAGGATATATCACCACCTAAGGAAAGCTAGTCACCATTGGAGAGATGAGTGTTCACACGAAGGCTCACCCTATTCCCATTGAGATATCACCACGAAGGCGATTCTCAACCACTAGTGACAGACCTTAAGGCAGACTCCAAACCTTCATAAACTTTCCAAGGTAAATAAAAGATTGATCCCTCGCCGAAGAACTTCTACCGTCTAGGTGTCTGCAACCTCCGAGAGTAACAAGATTGAAAGGAAAACTTAGAACTTGCTCAAATCACGAAAAGATTATGTCAAAAAGGGAGAGCATGAGTGGATCTATGCTTGGTGAAATCTCTCCAAAATGCCAAGAATCTCTCATGAAGTCTTCAATTTTCATGAGGGGAAAAGAGAGAGAGGCTCAAATGAATCTTGATCAAAATATCATAAGTGTGGCAGCCACCTACTGAAGTGGTAGGTGGATTATATAGTGCGTAAAAGAGATGTTTGGCTGCAGAAATTTGGGTCCTAGTGTAACCGGGGCAAAGTGTTTGGTCAGACTGGGTCACTGATGAATGCCGGTTGTAGAGAATAGAGACAACTAGTTAGAGAACCTATACAACCCAGGGCCGGATTGTACCAAACATGAAGGCCATGTTATATAGTGTGAGGCTGAGAGAAGCCCGTCGTACGACTAGTTAGACCTGGCAGCGAAGGTCTCCCATCCAGATACCCACACGCAGGCCACACTAACGCCCAGTTATACCTAGTTGATAGCCCGAGAGTGCCAAGTTGAACCGACCCCAGCTCGAGAGCTGGTCCAACCTCCCACTAGTGCCTCTACCCTGACCTCCTGGCCTGTTACACTGGGTGATTCCCCATTTATGCCGACCCCCTGTTTTTGGCTTCTCCCTGCATTTCCCACATAGTTGTTGTAGTGTTATTTGGCTATGGATATGGTAAGTGTGTAACTGCCATTCGGTCTTAATCTTTGAAGCCTGATTATCCCCTCTTAATAATGTGGGATGCCTATACTCAAGAAACATGAATGATATGCTATGTTTGATGGCCATTTTCACCTCTTCTTTGAGCCTAGTAATTTTCGACAGTCGTCAGGCCACAACACTTTGTAACCTTGAGACTAACACGTGTGTAAACACTTAGAGGCCAACGTTAGTCCCAACTAACTTGTCATCATGGATTCCAAAACAACACAATTAAAGGGCAATTGCATTTTCAGTCTCCCAGTTTTTGGTAATTCAATAAAAACAACTTAGAGCTCTGTAACACCCTAAATTTTCCCATTTCTTTCTCTTTGAGTTTCATTTGGATTCTCTTTGAATTTTGGTCCGGATCTTCATTTGGAAGTTTGTTTGGACTTGAGATCAAAACATTTTACTCTTTCTCTCCCAAGTGATCCAACCTCTATAAGGCAATGGCACATCTATTCTAGCCATTCCATAATTCTTCTCCCCAAAGAAACATTATTTTTTTATGAAAAGAATGTTATTATAATTAAGCTTGTGCACCTACCACACCCATGCACACCAACACATTGGATCCCATGGTACATATAATGTGCAAAACTACCAAAACTAACTTTGGCATCATCATTGAACTACAACTGACAACTAGATTAATCCTATTTGACTGAAAATTTACCACATCACTCACCATAGTAACCGACCACTACCTACCAAGTGTCAACTCATTCCACCAACCCAATATACCATCATTCAGTACAAACACTCGCCATTCAGAACATGTCTTCGGTCACTGCACTCAATCCATTGATCCCCTGATTGTCCCATCTTCTAGGTTGTCTCTTATGAAAACAAGAAACACTAGTAACATGGTTTGGCAGCACTTAGTTGGCTTGGCTATGCCATGCAAGTGGTGGACACGCCACTGACATGCAGAACTGATGCTCTACGCCCAGTCCCGATGCTCCCGACCATTTCAAGTCATTGCAGCTCGCCTCTATGCGCCATGGCAGCCCCCATGTGTAATTATCATGCCTCCTCTCTCCCCTCATCCTCACCCCCTCCGGTGTAATTACCGCCGCCCTTTCCCTTTGGGTGATGAACGGGTACGGGGGAATCTAATCGCGGCTGTTCAAACCAAATATGACAACCATTTTTGAAGCTCACAAGGAGCTTGTGCTGCTGACATTGGTGCGTGGGTGGCTACCATTGATAACCCACAAGTATAGGGGATCACAATACTTTTCGAGGATAGAGTATTCAACCCAAATTTATTGATTCGACACAAGAGGAGCCAAAGAATATTTGCAAGTATTAGCAGTTGAGTTGTCAATTCAACCACACCTCGAGACTAAATATCTGCAGCAGAGTGATCGGTAGCACCGTAATATGATAATTTGGTAGCAGTAGTAACGATAGCAACAATAACGGTAGCAGTGATAGTTTTGTAGCAATTGTGATAGAAGCAAAAAAAGTAGTCACTTAGCAAAGATCAATATGTGAAATGCTCATAGGCATTAGATCGGTGATGGATAATTATGATAGATGAAATTCATCATGTAACAGTTATAACCTAGGGCGACACAGAACTAGCTCCAATTCATCAATGTAATGTAGGCATGTATTCCATATATAGTCATACGTGCTTGCCATAAGAACTTGCATGGCATCTTTTGTCCTACCCTCCCGTGGCAGCGGGGTCCATAAGGAAACTAAGGGATATTAAGGCCTCCTTTTAATAAAGAACCGGAACAAAGCATTAACACATAGTGAATACATGAACTCCTCAAACTACGGTAATCACCGGAAAGAATCCCAATTATTGTCACCTTGGGGTATGCGGATCATAACACGTAGCAGGTGCATAAAACTTGCAAGATAGGATCAAGAATACAAATATATTGATGAAAACATAAACGGTTCAGATCTGAAATCATGGCACTCGGGCCCTAGTGACAAGCATTCAACATAGCAAAGTCATAGCAACATCAATCTCAGAACATAGTGGATACTTGGGATCAAGCCCTAACAAAACTAACCCGATTACATGATAAATCTCATCCAACTCATCACTGTCCAGCAAGGCTACGAAGGAATTACTCACTCCCGGCGGTAAGCATCATGAAATTGGTGATGGAGGATGGTTGATGATGACGATGACGAAGGATTCCCCTCTCCGGAGGCCGAACGGACTCTAGATCTGTCCTCCCGATGAAGAACAGGAGGTGGCGGCGGCTCCGTACCATAAAATGCGATGAAACTTCCCCCTTTATTTTTTCTCGAGAAATAGGAATTTATAGTGCTGAGATTAGGGTCAGCGGAGCCTTGTGGGCCCCACCAGCCACCAGGGTGTGCCCAGGGGGTGGGGCGCCCTGGTGCCTCGTGGGCAGCAGGTGCCCCCCTCCAGTGGGTCTTTGCTCAAGTATTTTCTATTTGTTCCAAAAAAATCTCTAAAAAGTTTCGTCCAATTCCGAGAACTTTTATTTTTGCACAAACGACAACACCATGGTAGTTCTGCTGAAAACAGCATCAGTCCGGGTTAGTTTCATTCAACTCATGCAAATTAGAGTCCAAAACAAGAGCAAAAGTATTTGGAAAAGTAGATACAACGGAGACGTATCAACCACAAAAGCAGTGGAGGAACACGTTCCCGACGTACTCTTGACGTGCACCTAGGTGCGAAAGCAAACATGAAAATCTACACACACGGGTGCAAGTCTTGCCTCTAGACGAGGACGGAGGCATCACCGGTGGTAAGCAACAACCAGACTGGCTTGGGATCGACCGGATCAGGTACTACGGCGTGCAAAATGGTGAGCTAAAAGGTGTAATCGACGCTAGAGATGAAACTACGACGACCGCCACAAAATAAAAGGGCTAGAGGTCATTGAAGCATTCCCGACGACATGGTTGTGCGGAGGTGATGCTCAGGTTTCATGGCAAGACATGTCAAAGGATGAAACAAATGGAAATTATGGAGGGAAAAGGAATAGGGGCTCACAACAACCACGTGCAGGTGCTTAGCTAGCCATGGAGTCGACGGAGTCAAACGGAATCACTCGTCGCTGTTGATTTGCTATATAGCCGAAGACGACAAAGTAGGTGTCAGCGTCTTGGAGTCCCAGACCATTTCCATGTACATGGCAGAATTAGGCATCGCTGCGATGCTCCTGGACTCAATGACGAGGCCCTGGGAAAGCCATGATCATGCGGACGCCATGGGGGCTTTCTCTCATCTCTTGATTTCTCTCTGTTTTGGTGGAGCGGGTAATATTTGGGGGAGGAGAGGAAGACTTGGGAGAGGGGAAATGACTGGGAGTGTGTGAGGCATCAGGGGCAGCTCCATCGATAGAGAGGCATGGGAAAGGTTCGCGTCTGATGTCTACTACACAACCTTTCTCCTTGTAGACGTTGTTGGGCCTCCAAGTGCAGAGTTTTGTAGGACAGTACAAAATTTCCCTCAAGTGGATGACCTAAGGTTTATCAATCCGTGGGAGGCATAGGATGAAGATGGTCTCTCTCAAACAACCCTGCAACCAAATAACAAAGAGTCTCTTGTGTCCCCAACACACCCAATACAATGGTAAATTGTATAGGTGCACTAGTTCGGCGAAGAGATGGTGATACAAGTGCAATATGGATGGTAGATATAGGTTTTGGTAATCTGAAAATATAAAACAGCAAGGTAGCAAGTAATAAAAGTGAGCGAAAACGGTATTGCAATGCTTGGAAACAAGGCCTAGGGTTCATACTTTCACTAGTGCAAGTTCTCTCAACAATGATAACATAATTAGATCATATAACAATCCCTCAACGTGCAACAAAGAGTCACTCCAAAGTCACTAATAGCGGAGAACAAACGAAGAGATTATTGTAAGGTACAAAACCACCTCAAAGTTATTCTTTATGATCGATCTATTGGGCTATTCCCATAAGTATCACAAACAGCCCTAGAGTTTGCACTAAAATAACACCTTAAGACACACATCAACCAAAACCCTAATGTCACCTAGATACACCAATGTCACCACAAGTATCCGCGGGTTTGATTATACGACATGCATCACACAATCTCAGATTCATCTATTCGAACCAACACAAAGAACTTCAAAGAGTGCCCCAAAGTTTCTACCGGAGAGTCAAGACGAAAACGTGTGCCAACCCCTATGCATAAGTTCACAAGGTCACAGAACCCGCAACTTGATCACCAAAACATACATCAAGTGTTCTCAAATCCTTAAAGACTCAATCCGATAAGATAACTTCAAAGGGAAAACTCAATCCATTACAAGAAGGTAGAGGGGGGATAAACATCATAAGAGCCAACTATAATAGCAAAGCTTGCGGTACATCAAGATCGTGCCAAATCAAGAACACGAGAGATAGATCAAACACATAGCTACTGGTACATGCCCTCAGCCCCGAGGGTGAACTACTCCCTCCTCGTCATGGAGAGCGCCGGGATGATGAAGATGGCCATCGGTGATGGTTTCCCCCTTCGGTAGGGTGCCGGAACAGGCCGCCGATTGGTTTTTCGTGGCTATAGAGGCTTGCGGCAGCGGAACTCCCGATCTAGGTTTCTTTTAGGGGGGTTTCTGTATTTATAAGAATTTTTGCGTCGGTTTCAAGTCAGGGAGGTCCACGATGAGCCCACAAGGTCGGAGGGCGCGCTCGGGGGGGGGGGGGGGGGGTAGGGCGCGCCCTCCACCCTTGTGGAGGCCTCGTGGCTCTTTTGGCCCAATTCGTTTGCTTCAGGGGCTTCTCCTGGTCCATAAAAATCACCTTAAATTTTCAGCTCATTTGGACTCCGTTTGATATCCCTTTTCTGCGAAACTCAAAAACAAGGAAAAAACAGAAACTGGCACTGGGCTCTAGGTTAATAGGTTAGTCCAAAAAATCATATAAAATAGCATATAAAACATCCAAGATAGATAATATAATAGCATGGAGCAATAAAAAATTATAGATACGTTGGAGACGTATCAAGCATCCCCAAGCTTAATCCCTGCTCGTCCTCGAGTAGGTAAATGATAAAAACAGAATTTTTGATGTGGAATGCTACCTAACATATTTGTCCATGTAATTTTCTGTATTGTGGCAAGAATATTCAGATCCATAAGCTTCAAAACAAAAGTTTAATATCGACATAAAAACAATAATACTTCAAGCATACTAACAAGGCAATTATGTCTTCTCAAAATAACATGGCCAAAGAAAGTTTTATCCCTACAAAATCATATAGTCTGGCTATGCTCCATCTTCATCACATAAAATATTCAAGTCATGCACAACCCTGATGACAAGCCAAGCAATTGTTTCATACTGTTGATGTTCTCAAACTTTTTCAACTTTCACGCAATACATGAGCGTGAGCCATGGACGTAGCACTATAGGTGGAATAGAAGGTGGTTGTGGAGAAGACAAAAAGAAGGAGATAGTCTCACATCAACTAGGCGTATCAACGGGCTATGGAGATGCCCATCAATAGATATCAATGTGAGTGAGTAGGGATTGCCATGCAACGGATGCACTAGAGCTATAAGTGTATGAAAGCTCAAAAAGAAACTAAGTGGGTGTGCATCCAACTTGCTTGCTCATGAAGACCTAGGGCATTTTTAGGAAGCCCATCGTTGGAATATACAAGCCAAGTTCTATAATGAAAATTTTCCACTATTATATGAAAGTGACAAAATAGGAGACTCTCTATCATGAAGATCATGGTGCTACTTTGAAACACAAGTGTGGTAAATGGATAGTAACATTGCCCCTTTTTTCTGTTATTTTTTGTTTTTTTGGCCTTCTCTTTTTTTGGCCTTTCCTCCCTTTTTTATTTCCTCACATGGGACAATGCTCTAATAATGAAGGTCATCACACTTTTATTTACTTTACAACTCAAGAATTACAACTCGATACTTAGAACAAAATATGACTCTATATGAATGCCTCCGGCGGTGTACCGGGATGTGCAATGAATCAAGAGTGACATGTGTGAAAGAATTATGAATGGTGGCTTTGCCACAAATACAATGTCAACTACATGATCATGCAAAGCAATATGACAATGATCAAGCATGTCATAATAAACGGAACAGTGGAAAGTTGCATGGCAATATATCTTGGAATGGCTATGGAAATGCCATAATATGTAGGTATGGTGGCTGTTTTGAGGAAGGTATATGGTGGGTGTATGGTCCCGGCGAAAGTTGCGCGGTACTAGAGAGGCTAGCAATGGTGGAAGGGTGAGAGTGCGTATAATCCATGGACTCAACATTAGTCATAAATAACTCATATACTTATTGCAAAATTTTATTAGTCATCAAAACAAAGTACTACACGCATGCTCCTAGGGGGATATATTGGTAGGAAAATACCATCGCTCGTCCCCGACCGCCACTCATAAGGAAGACAATCAAAAAATATCTCATGCTCCAACTTTATTACATAACGGTTCACCATACGTGCATGCTACGGGACTCACAAACCTCAACACAAGTATTTCTCAAATTTACAACTACTCACTAGCATGACTCTAATATCACCATCTTCATGTCTCAAAACAATCATAAGGAATCAAACTTCTCATAGTATTCAATGAAGGAAATATGCCCTAGAGGCAATAATAAAGTTATTATTTATTTCCTTATATCATGATAAATGTTTATTATTCATGCTAGAATTGTATTAACCGGAAACATAATACTTGTGTGAATACATAGACAAACAGAGTGTCACTAGTATGCCTCTACTTGACTAGCTCGTTGATCAAAGATGGTTATGTTTCCTAGCCATTGACATGAGTTGTCATTTGATTAACGGGATCAGATCATTAGGAGAATGATGTGATTGACTTGACCCATTCCGTTAGCTTAGCACTGGATTGTTTAGTATGTTGCTATTGCTTTCTTCATGACTTATACATGTTCCTATGACTATGAGATTATGCAACTCCCGTTTACCAGAGGAACGCTTTGTGTGCGACCAAACGTCACAACATAACTGGGTGATTATAAAGGTGCTCTACAGGTGTCTCCGAAGGTACTTGTTGGGTTGGCGTATTTCGAGATTAGGATTTGTCACTCCGATTGTCGGAGAGGTATCTCTGGGCCCTCTCGGTAATGCACATCACTTAAGCCTTGCAAGCATTGCAACTAATGAGTTTGTTGTGGGATGATGTATTACGGAACGAGTAAAGAGACTTGCCGGTAATGAGATTGAACTAGGTATTGAGATACCGACGATCGAATCTCGGGCAAGTAACATACCGATGACAAAGGGAACAACGTATGTTGTTATGCGGTCTGACCGATAAAGATCTTCGTAGAATATATGGGAGCCAATATGAGCATCCAGGCTCCGCTATTGGTTATTGACCGGAGACGTGTCTCGGTCATGTCTGCATAGTTCTCGAACCCGTAGGGTCCGCACGCTTAAAGTTTTGATGACGGTTATATTATGAGTTTATATGTTTTGATGTACCGAAGGTTGTTCGGAGTCCCGGATGTGATCACGGACATGACGAGGAGTCTCGAGATGGTCGAGACATGAAGATTGATATATTGGAAGCTTATATTTGGATATCGGAAGTGTTCCGGGTGAAATCGGAATTTTACCGGAGTACCGGGAGGTTACCGGAACCCCCCAGGGGCTTAATGGGCCATAGTGGGCCTTAGTGGAAGGGAGGAGAGGCGGCCAGGGCAGGGCCGCGCGCCCCTCCCCCTAGTCCGAATAGGACAAGGAGAAGGGGGCGGCCCCCCCCCCTTTCCTTCCTCTCTCCCTCCTCTTTCCCCCTCCACTCCTAATCCAGCAAGGAAAAGGGAGGGAGTCCTACTCCCGGTGGGAGTAGGACTCCTCTTGGCGCGCCCCCTCCTGGCCGGCCGCACCTCCCCCCTTGCTCCTTTATATATGGGGGCAGGGGGTACCCTAGAGACAGAACAATTGATCGTTTGATCTTTTAGCCGTGTGCGGTGCCCCCCTCCACCATAGTCCACCTCGATAATACTGTAGCGGTGCTTAGGCGAAGCCCTGCGTCGGTGGAACATCGTCATCGTCACCACGCCGTCGTGCTGACGAAACTCTCCCTCAACACTCGGCTGGATCGGAGTTCGAGGGACGTCATCAGGCTGAACGTGTGCTGAACTCGGAGGTGCCGTGCATTCGGTACTTGATCGGTCGGATCGTGAAGACGTACGACTACATCAACCGCGTTGTGCTAACGCTTCCGTTTTCGGTCTATGAGGGTACGTGGACAACACTCTCCCCTCTCGTTGCTATGCATCACCATGATCTTGCGTGTGCGTAGGAAATTTTTGAAATTACTACGTTCCCCAACAGTGGTATCAGAGCTAGGTTTTATGTGTAGATGTCATATGCACGAGTAGAACACAAGTGAGTTGTGGGCGATATAAGTCATACTGCTTACCAGCATGTCATACTTTGGTTCGGCGGTATTGTTGGATGAAGCGGCCCGGACCGACATTACGCGTACGCTTACGCGAGACTGGTTCCACCGACGTGCTTTGCACATAGGTGGCTGGCGGGTGTCAGTTTCTCCAACTTTAGTTGAACGGAGTGTGGCTATGCCCGGTCCTTGCGAAGGTTAAAACAGCACCAACTTGACAAACTATCGTTGTGGTTTTGATGCGTAGGTAAGAACGGTTCTTGCTAAGCCCAGTAGCAGCCACGTAAAACTTGCAACAACAAAGTAGAGGACGTCTAACTTGTTTTTGCAGGGCATGTTGTGATGTGATGTGGTCAAGACATGATGCTATATTTTATTGTATGAGATGATCATGTTTTGTAACTGAGTTAGCGGCAACTGGCAGAAGCCATATGGTTGTCGCTTTATTGTATGCAATGCAATCGCCCTGTAATGCTTTACTTTATCACTAAGCGGTAGCGATAGTCGAAGAAGCATAAGATTGGCGAGACGACAACGATGCTACGATGGAGATCAAGGTGTCGCGCCGGTGACGATGGTGATCATGACGGTGCTTCGGAGATGGAGATCACAAGCACAAGATGATGATGGCCATATCATATCACTTATATTGATTGCATGTGATGTTTATCTTTTATGCATCTTATCTTGCTTTGATTGACGGTAGCATTATAAGATGATCTCTCACTAAATTTCAAGATAAAAGTGTTCTCCCTGAGTATGCACCGTTGCCAAAGTTCGTCGTGCCCAGACACCACGTGATGATCGGGTGTGATAAGCTCTACGTCCATCTACAACGGGTGCAAGCCAGTTTTGCACACGCAGAATACTCAGGTTAAACTTGACGAGCCTAGCATATGCAGATATGGCCTCGGAACACTGAGACCGAAAGGTCGAGCGTGAATCATATAGTAGATATGATCAACATAGTGATGTTCACCATTGAAAACTACTCCATTTCACGTGATGATCGGTTATGGTTTAGTTGATTTGGATCACGTGATCACTTAGATGATTAGAGGGATGTCTATCTAAGTGGGAGTTCTTAAGTAATATGATTAATTGAACTTAAATTTATCATGAACTTAGTACCTGATAGTATCTTGCTTGTCTATGTTGATTGTAGATAGATGGCCCGTGCTGTTGTTCCGTTGAATTTTAATGCGTTCCTTGAGAAAGCAAAGTTGAAAGATGATGGTAGCAATTACACGGACTGGGTCCGTAACTTTAGGATTATCCTCATTGCTGCACAGAAGAATTATGTCCTGGAAGCACCGCTGGGTGCCAGACCTGTTGTAGGAGCAACACCAGATGTAATGAACGTCTGGCAGAGCAAAGCTGATGACTACTCGATAGTTCAGTGTGCCATGCTTTACGGCTTAGAACCGGGTCTTCAACAACGTTTTGAACGTCATGGAGCATATGAGATGTTCCAGGAGTTGAAGTTAATATTTCAAGCAAATGCCCGGATTGAGAGATATGAAGTCTCCAATAAGTTCTACAGCTGCAAGATGGAGGAGAATAGTTCTGTAAGTGAGCCTATACTCAAAATGTCTGGGTATAACAATCACTTGATTCAACTGGGAGTTAATCTTCCGGATGATAGCATCATTGACAGAATTCTTCAATCACTGACACCAAGCTACAAGAGCTTCGTGATGAACTATAACATGCAAGGGATGGATAAGATGATTCCCGAGCTCTTCGCAATGCTAAAGGCTGCGGAGGTAGAAATCAAGAAGGAGCATCAAGTGTTGCTGGTCAATAAGACCACTAGTTTCAAGAAAAAGGGCAAAGGGAAGAAGAAGGGGAACTTCAAGAAGAACAGCAAACAAGTAGCTGCTCAAGAGAAGAAACCCAAGTCTGGACCTAAGCCTGAGACTGAGTGCTTCTACTGCAAGCAGACTGGTCACTGGAAGCGGAACTGCCCCAAGTATTTGGCGGATAAGAAGGATGGCAAGGTGAACAAAGGTATATGTGATATACATGTTATTGATGTGTACCTTACTAGAGCTCGCAGTAGCACCTGGGTATTTGATACCGGTTCTGTTGCTAATATTTGCAACTCGAAACAGGGAGTACGGATTAAGCGAACACTGGCCAAGGACGAGGTGACGATGCGCGTGGGAAACGGTTCCAAAGTCGATGTGATCGCCGTCGGCACGCTACCTCTACATCTACCTTCGGGATTAGTATTAGACCTAAATAATTGTTATTTGGTGCCAGCATTGAGCATGAACATTATATCTGGATCTTGTTTGATGCGAGACGGTTATTCATTTAAATCAGAGAATAATGGTTGTTCTATTTATATGAGTAATATCTTTTATGGTCATGCACCCTTGAAGAGTGGTCTATTTTTGATGAATCTCGATAGTAGTGGTACACATATTCATAATGTTGAAGCCAAAAGATGCAGAGTTGATAATGATAGTGCAACTTATTTGTGGCACTGCCGTTTAGGTCATATCGGTGTAAAGCGCATGAAGAAACTCCATACTGATGGACTTTTGGAACCACTTGATTATGAATCACTTGGTACTTGCGAACCGTGCCTCATGGGCAAGATGACTAAAACGCCGTTCTCCGGAACTATGGAGAGAGCAACAGATTTGTTGGAAATCATACATACAGATGTATGTGGTCCGATGAATATTGAGGCTCGTGGCGGATATCGTTATTTTCTCACCTTCACAGATGATTTGAGCAGATATGGGTATATCTACTTAATGAAACATAAGTCCGAAACATTTGAAAAGTTCAAAGAATTTCAGAGTGAAGTTGAAAATCATCGTAACAAGAAAATAAAGTTTCTACGATCAGATCGTGGAGGAGAATATTTGAGTTACGAGTTTGGTCTACATTTGAAACAATGCGGAATAGTTTCGCAACTCACGCCACCCGGAACACCACAACGTAATGGTGTGTCCGAACGTCGTAATCGTACTTTACTAGATATGGTGCGATCTATGATGTCTCTTACTGATTTACCGCTATCGTTTTTGGGGTTATGCTTTAGAGACGGTTGCATTCACGTTAAATAGGGCACCATCGAAATCCGTTGAGACGACGCCTTATGAACTGTGGTTTGGCAAGAAACCAAAGTTGTCGTTTCTTAAAGTTTGGGGTTGCGATGCTTATGTGAAAAAAGCTTCAAACTGATAAGCTCGAACCCAAATCGGAGAAATGTGTCGTCATAGGATACCCAAAGGAGACTGTTGGGTACACCTTCTATCACAGATCCGAAGGCAAGACATTCGTTGCTAAGAATGGATCCTTTCTAGAGAAGGAGTTTCTCTCGAAAGAAGTGAGTGGGAGGAAAGTAGAACTTGATGAGGTAACTGTACCTTCTCCCTTATTGGAAAATAGTTCATCACAGAAACCGGTTCCTGTGACGCCTACACCAATTAGTGAGGAAGTTAATGATGATGATCATGGAACTTCAGATCAAGTTGTTACTGAACCTCGTAGGTCAACCAGAGTAAGATTCGCACCAGAGTGGTACGGTAATCCTGTTCTGGAGGTTATGTTACTAGACCATGACGAACCTACGAACTATGAAGAAGCGATGGTGAGCCCAGATTCCGCAAAATGGCTTGAGGCCATGAAATCTGAGATGGGATCCATGTATGAGAACAAAGTGTGGACTTTGGTTGACTTGCCCGATGATCGGCAAGCCATTGAAAATAAATGGATCTTCAAGAAGAAGACTGACGCTGACGGTAATGTTACTATCTATAAAGCTCGACTTGTTGCGAAAGGTTTTCGACAAGTTCAAGGGATTGACTACGATGAGACCTTCTCACCCGTAGCGATGCTTAAGTCTGTCCGAATCATGTTAGCAATTGCCGCATTTTATGATTATGAAATTTGGCAAATGGATGTCAAAACTGCATTCCTGAATGGATTTCTGGAAGAAGAGTTGTATATGATGCAACCGGAAGGTTTTGTCGATCCAAAGGGAGCTAACAAAGTGTGCAAGCTCCAGCGATCCATTTATGGACTGGTGCAAGCCTCTCGGAGTTGGAATAAACGTTTTGATAGTGTGATCAAAGCATTTGGTTTTATACAGACTTTTGGAGAAGCCTGTATTTACAAAAAAGTGAGTGGGAGCTCTGTAGCATTTCTGATATTATATGTGGATGACATATTGTTGATTGGAAATGATATAGAATTTCTGGATAGCATAAAGGGATACTTGAATAAGAGTTTTTCAATGAAAGACCTCGGTGAAGCTGCGTATATATTGGGCATCGAGATCTATAGAGATAGATCAAGACGCTTAATTGGACTTTCACAAAGCACATACCTTGACAAAGTTTTGAATAAGTTCAAAATGGATCAAGCAAAGAAAGGGTTCTTGCCTGTGTTACAAGGTGTGAAGTTGAGTAAGAGTCAATACCCGACCACTGCAGAAGATAGAGAGAAGATGAAGGATGTTCCCTATGCTTCAGCCATAGGCTCTATCATGTATGCAATGTTGTGTACCAGACCTGATGTGTGCCTTGCTATAAGTCTAGCAGGGAGGTACCAAAGTAATCCAGGAGTGGATCACTGGACAGCGGTCAAGAACATCCTGAAATACCTGAAAAGGACTAAGGATATGTTTCTCGTTTCTGGAGGTGACAAAGAGCTCATCGTAAATGGTTACGTCGATGCAAGCTTTGACACTGATCCGGACGATTCTAAATCGCAAACCGGATACGTGTTTACATTGAACGGTGGAGCTGTCAGTTGGTGCAGTTCTAAACAAAGCGTCGTGGCGGGATCTACGTGTGAAGCGGAGTACATAGCTGCTTCGGAAGCAGCAATAAGGAGTCTGGATGAAGGAGTTCATATCCGATCTAGGTGTCATACCTAGTGCATCGGGTCCAATGAAAATCTTTTGTGACAATACTGGTGCAATTGCCTTGGCGAAGGAATCCAGATTTCACAAGAGAACCAAGCACATCAAGAGACGCTTCAATTCCATCCGGGATTTAGTCCAGGTGGGAGACATAGAAATTTGCAAGATACATACGGATCTGAATGTTGCAGACCCGTTGACTAAGCCTCTTCCACGAGCAAAACATGATCAGCACCAAGGCTCCATGGGTGTTAGAATCATTACTGTGTAATCTAGATTATTGACTCTAGTGCAAGTGGGAGACTGAAGGAAATATGCCCTAGAGGCAATAATAAAGTTATTATTTATTTCCTTATATCATGATAAATGTTTATTATTCATGCTAGAATTGTATTAACCGGAAACATAATACTTGTGTGAATACATAGACAAACAGAGTGTCACTAGTATGCCTCTACTTGACTAGCTCGTTGATCAAAGATGGTTATGTTTCCTAGCCATTGACATGAGTTGTCATTTGATTAACGGGATCACATCATTAGGAGAATGATGTGATTGACTTGACCCATTCCGTTAGCTTAGCACTCGATCGTTTAGTATGTTGCTATTGCTTTCTTCATGACTTATACATGTTCCTATGACTATGAGATTATGCAACTCCCGTTTACCGGAGGAACGCTTTGTGTGCGACCAAATGTCACAACGTAACTGGGTGATTATAAAGGTGCTCTACAGGTGTCTCCGAAGGTACTTGTTGGGTTGGCGTATTTCGAGATTAGGATTTGTCACTCCGATTGTCGGAGAGGTATCTCTGGGCCCTCTCGGTAATGCACATCACTTAAGCCTTGCAAGCATTGCAACTAATGAGTTTGTTGCGGGATGATGTATTACGGAACGAGTAAAGAGACTTGCCGGTAACGAGATTGAACTAGGTATTGAGATACCGACGATCGAATCTCGGGCAAGTAACATACCGACGACAAAGGAAACAATGTATGTTGTTATGCGGTCTGACCGATAAAGATCTTCGTAGAATATGTGGGAGCCAATATGAGCATCCAGGTTCCGCTATTGGTTATTGACCGGAGACGTGTCTCGGTCATGTCTACATAGTTCTCAAACCCGTAGGGTCCGCACGCTTAAAGTTTCGATGACGGTTATATTATGAGTTTATATGTTTTGATGTACCGAAGGTTGTTCGGAGTCCCGGATGTGATCATGGACATGACGAGGAGTCTCGAGATGGTCGAGACATGAAGATTGATATATTGGAAGCCTATATTTGGATATCGGAAGTGTTCCGGGTGAAATCGGAATTTTACCGGAGTATCGGGAGGTTACCGGAACCCCCCCGGGGGCTTAATGGGCCATAGTGGGCCTTAGTGGAAGAGAGGAGAGGCGGCCAGGGCAGGGCCGCGCGCCCCTCCCCCTAGTCCGAATAGGACAAGGAGAAGGGGGCGGCGCCCCCCCCCCCTTTCCTTCCTCTCTCCCTCCTCTTTCCCACTCCACTCCTAATCCAACAAGGAAAAGGGAGGGAGTCCTACTCCCGGTGGGAGTAGGACTCCTCCTGGCGCGCCCCCTCCTGGCCGGCCGCACCTCCCCCCTTGCTCCTTTATATACGGGGGCAGGGGGCACCCTAGAGACACAACAATTGATCGTTTGATCTTTTAGCCGTGTGCGGTGCCCTCCTCCACCATAGTCCACCTCGATAATACTGTAGCGGTGCTTAGGCGAAGCCCTGCGTCGTTAGAACATCATCATCGTCACCACGCCGTCGTGCTGAGGAAACTCTCCCTCAACACTCGGCTAGTTCGGAGTTCGAGGGATGTCATCAGGCTGAACGTGTGCTGAACTCGGAGGTGCCGTGCGTTCGGTACTTGATCGGTCGGATCATGAAGACGTGCGACTACATCAACCGCGTTGTGCTAACGCTTCCGTTTTCGGTCTACGAGGGTACGTGGACAACACTCTCCCCTCTCGTTGCTATGCATCACCATGATCTTGCGTGTGCGTAGGAAATTTTCGAAATTACTACGTTCCCCAACATTCAATGCACTTTATATGAAAGTTTTTATTATATCCCTCTTGGACGCCTATCATATTAGGACTAAATTCATAACCAAAGCAAATTACCATACTGTTTAGAGAGACTCTCAAAATAATATAAGTGAAGCATGAGAGTTCAACAATTTCTTCAAAATAAAACTACCGTCATGCTCTAAAAAGATATAATTGAAGCACAAGAGCAAATGACAAACTACTCCAAAAGATATAAGTGAAGATCAATGAGTAGTCGAATAATTATGTAACTATGTGAAGATTCTCTCTCATAAATAAATTGAGATCTTAAGTACCTTATTCAAACAGCAAGCAAAACAAAATAAAATGACATTGCAAGGATAGCACATATCATGTGAAGAAGCAAAAACTTAGGTTCAACCAAAACTGACCGATCATTGTTGAAGAATAAAGGTGGGATGCTTACTGGGGCATCCCCAAGATTAGATGCGTGAGACTTCTTGGAATATTAACTAGGGATTCCTTGGGCATCCCCAAGCTTGAGATTTTGTGTCTCCTTAATTCCTATCATATCACGGTTTCCCTAATTCTTAAAAACTTCATCCACACAAAACCCAACAAGAACTCGTGAGATAGGTTAGTATAAATCAACGCAAAACCTTATCATTCTCTACTGTAGAAAATCACTAAAATTATAATTTAACACTACATACTAAATTCCTCTGCATATTTAATACTCCCATCCTCAAATAGAATCATTAAACAAGCAAACATATGCAAACAATGCAAATATAACAGTAATCTGTCTAAACAGAACAGTCTGTAAAGAATGCAAGAGGAATCATACTTCCCTAACTCCAAAAATTCTGAAAAATTACCACACTGTAGATAATTTGTTGTTACTAATTGTGTAAAAATTTAAAGATTTTATCATGTTCTAACTATTCAAAATATTCAAAACATAACAACAAACTTTCTATTTTTAAAACAACAACATATGGACTTGCAAAATAAGCATGGTAAAGGCTACACTTGACCTTTTTATTGAACTAAAAGATGAAAAACATTACTCTAAATAACAGCAAGCAAATACTAATAAAAGAAAATGACGCTCCAAGCAAAACACATATCATGTGGTGAATAAAAATATAGCTCCAAGTAAGGTTACCGATGGATGGAAGACGGAAGAGGGGATGCCATCCGGGGCATCCCCAAGCTTAGGATCTTGGTTGTCCTTGAATATTACCTTGGGATGCCTTGGGAATCCCCAAGCTTAGGCTCTTGCCACTCTTTATTCCGTAGTCCATCAAAAAACTTTACCCAAAACTTGAAAACTTCACAACACAAAACTTAACAGAAAACTCGTGAGCTCCGTTAGTATAATAAAACAAATCATTCACTTTGGTACTGTCAAGACAAGATTCATAATTTTTCTCACATGATGCCTACTGTACCCTATCATTTCTATAATTTATATTAAGCAATATAAGCCATAGAAACTAGAAAACAAGCAAACTATGCATCAAAAACAGAATCTGTCAAAAACAGAACAGCCTGTAAAGATCTGAATTGAAATCATATTTTTGTAACTCCAAAAGTTCTGAAAAATTAGTCAAACGTAGAAAATTTGTATATCAATCATGTGTAAAAAATTCAGAATTTTATCGCATTCCAGTGAATTTAAACAATTCTGTGACTGGGAGCAAAAATTTCTGTTTTTGGACAGAATTGAATCAACTATCATCTACACCATCCCAAAGGCTTTACTTGGCACTTTATTGAAACAAAAGCTATAAAACTTGATTAATACAGTAGCATAATCATGTGAACACACAAAAACAGTAGGTATAAATGTTGGGTTGTCTCCCAACAAGTGCTTTTCTTTAATGCCTTTCTAGCTAGGCATGATGATTTCAATGATGTTCACATAAAAGATAGGAATTGAAACATAATGGGAGCATCATGAAGCATATGACAAGCACATTTAAGTCTAACCCACTTTCTATGCCTAGGGATTTTGTGAGCAAACAATTTATGGGAACAGGAATCAACTAGCATAGGAAGGCAAAACAAGCATAACTTCAAGATTTTCAACACATAGAGTGGAAACTTGATATTATTGCAACTCCTACAAGCATATATTCCTCCCTCAGAAATAATTTTCAGTAGAATCATGAATAAATTCAAAAATATAACCATCACATAAAGCATTATTCTCATAATGCACAAGCATAGAAATTTTACTACTCTCCACATAAGCAAAATTCTTCTCATTCGGAATAGTAGTGGGAGCAAACTCAACAAAATAACTATCATCTGAGGCATAATCCAATTGAAAATTAAAATCATGATGACAAGTTCCATGGTTATCATTATTCTTTATAGCATACATGTCATCACAATAATCATCATAAATAGGAGGCATGCTTTCATCATAATAAATTTGCTCATCAAAACTTGGGGGGCAAAAAATATCATCTTCATTGTACATAGCATCTCCAAGCTTGTGGCTTTGCATATCATTAGCATCATGGATATTCAAGGAATTCATACTAACAACATTGCAATCATGCTCATCATACAAAGATTTTATGCCAAACATTTTAATGCATTCTTCTTCTAACACTTTGGCACAATTATCGGAATCCTTATTTTCACGAAAGACATTAAAAAGATGAAGCATATGAGGCAACCTCAATTCCATTTTTTGTAGTTTTCTTTTATGAAATAAACTAGTGATAAAACAAGAAACTAAAAGATTTGATTGCAAGATCTAAAGAACACCTTCAAGCACTAACCTCCCCGGCAACGGCGCCGGAAAAGAGCTTAGTTGACGGGGTGTTAGTGCCGCTTACCTATCCTCCCTGGCAACGGCGCCAGAAAAGAGCTTGATGTCTACTACCCAACCTTTCTCCTTGTAGACGTTGTTGGGCCTCCAAGTGCAGAGTTTTGTAGGACAGTACAAAATTTCCATCAAGTGGATGACCTAAGGTTTATCAATCCGTGGGAGGCGTAGAATGAAGATGGTCTCTCTCAAACAACCCTGCAACCAAATAACAAAGAGTCTCTTGTGCCCCAACACACCCAATACAATGGTAAATTGTATAGGTGCACTAGTTCGGCAAAGAGATGGTGATACAAGTGCAATATGGATGGTAGATGTAGGTTTTTGTAATCTGAAAATATAAAAACAGCAAGGTAACAAGTAACAAAAGTGATCGAAAACGGTATTGCAATGCTTGGAAACAAGGCCTAGGGTTCATACTTTCACTAGTGCAAGTTCTCTCAACAATGATAACATAATTAGATCATATAACAATCCCTCAACGTGCAACAAAGAGTCACTCCAAAGTCACTAATAGCGGAGAACAAACGAAGAGATTATTGTAAGGTACAAAACCACCTCAAAGTTATTCTTTATGATCGATCTATTGGGCTATTCCCATAAGTATCACAAACAGCCCTAGAGTTCGCACTAAAATAACACCTTAAGACACACATCAACCAAAACCCTAATGTCACCTAGATACACCAATGTCACCACAAGTATCCGCGGGTTTGATTATACGACATGCATCACACAATCTCAGATTCATCTATTCGAACCAACACAAAGAACTTCAAAGAGTGCCCCAAAGTTTCTACCGGAGAGTCAAGACGAAAACGTGTGCCAACCCCTATGCATAAGTTCACAAGGTCACAGAACCCGCAACTTGATCACCAAAACATACATCAAGTGTTCTCAAATCCTTAAAGACTCAATCCGATAAGATAACTTCAAAGGGAAAACTCAATCCACTACAAGAAGGTAGATGGGGAGAAACATCATAAGAGCCAACTATAATAGCAAAGCTTGCGGTGCATCAAGATCGTGCCAAATCAAGAACACAAGAGAGAGAGAGAGAGAGAGAGAGAGAGAGAGAGAGAGAAAGATCAAACACATAGCTACTGGTACATACCCTCAGCCCCGAGGGTGAACTACTCCCTCCTCGTCATGGAGAGCGCCGGGATGATGAAGATGGCCACCAGTGATGGTTTCCCCCTCTGGCAGGGTGCCGAAACGGGCTCCCGATTGGTTTTTCATGGCTACAGAGCATTGCGGCGGTGGAACTCCCGATCTAGGTTTCTTTTCAAGGATTTTTGTATTAATAAGAACTTTTGGCGTCGGTTTCAAGTCAGGGCGGTCCATGAGGAGCCCACAAGGTCGGAGGGCGCACCGAGGGGGGTAGGGCGCGCCCTCCACCCCTGTGGAGGCCTCGTGGCTCTTCTGGCCCAATTCTTTTGCTTCGGGGGCTTCTTCTGGTCCATAAAAAATCACCGTGAATTTTCAGCTCATTTGGACTCCGTTTGATATCCCTTTTCTGTGAAACTCAAAAACAAGGAAAAAACAGAAACTGGCACTGGCACTGGGCTCTAGGTTAATAGGTTAGTCCCAAAAATCATATAAATTAGCATATAAATGCATATAAAACATCCAATATAGATAATATAACAGCATGGAACAATAAAAAATTATAGATACGTTGGAGACGTATCGCGTCCTCGCTGGAAAGCGAGCATGTGAGCGGCGTGCACTGTACACCCTCGGTGTACTTTACACCAAGGAAAAAGATGGCGAAGGGGTAAGTTTTGATGGGCTATGTTGGAAATATGCCGTAGAGGCTATAATATTGTATTATTATATTTCCATGTTTATAATTAAGAGTTTATATTTATGCTATAACTTCTATGATCCTAAAATATGTGATTCAGTGGAAAGCTCATATGCATGTGTGGAATGATAAATGGTAAAACCTGATTCCTAGTCTCGCCTCTAAGTCTAGCTCAAGTGTTGTTAGTGAACATGTTTTCTAGATCTTAGGACATCGTTAAGAGTAACGATAGTCGTAAAACAATTTTGAGAATATGACATTGGAAGAACGATCATATTCAATCGACCCAAACGTTTTTGTCATACCTTGAGATACAATCGTCACAAGTCAATTGTTATAACAGGGAGAGTCACATATGCTTTAGTTCCTTATTCCATGAGATTATCATAATCGCTTCTTACCATAAGATGGACTTTGGGGTTGCTCAAACGTCATTTGTAACACGGTGATTATAACGACAACTTACAGGTTCATCAAAAAGTTTGACAAGGGACTAGATAGCTCAAGGGTGGGATTTGCTCCTTCGATGATGGACAGATATTCTTAGGGCCCTTGCAGTGTGACGACATCCATCATCATCTCACCAGACATAGGTGGAAAGATTGTGGATGTCGCCTAGAGGGGGTGAATAGGAACTTTAAAATAATTATGGTTTAGGCTTGAACAAATGCGGAATAAAATTAGCATTTAATTTGTCAAGCACAAAAACTAAATCGACTAGGCTCACCTATGTGCACCAACAACTTATGCTAAGCAAGATAAACAATTAGTGATAGCAAGATATATAACATGTCATATTATGGCTATCACAAAGTAAAGTGCATAATTAAAGGGCTCGGGTAAGAAATAACCGAGGCACGCGGAGACGACGATGTGTCTCGAAGTTCACACCCTTGCGGATGCTAATCTCAGTTTGGAGCGGTGTGGAGGCATAATGCTCCCCAAGAAGACACTAGGGCCACCATAATCTCCTCACGCCCTCGCACAATGCAAGATGCCGTGATTCCACTATGGGACCCTTGAGGGCGGTCACTGATCGAACCCGTACAAATGGCAACCCTTGGGGGCGGTCACCAAACCCGTACACTTTGGCAACCCTTGGGTGCAGTCACCGGAACCTGTACAAATTGCTCAGGGCAATCTCCACAACCTAATTGGATACCCTGACGCTTGTCCCGGAGCTTTCCACCACAATGATTGAGCTTCGTGACACCACCAACAGTCTAGGGCACCCAAGCACCCAAGAGTAACAAGCTTCTCAACTTTCACATCCACGTATCACCGTGGAGAACTCAAATCGATGCAACTAATGCAATGGCAAGAACACACGAAGTGTTCAAGTCCCTCACTCCCAAATTCCACCATAACAACAAAAGCTATGGAGGAATATGAGAGGAAGAACAAGGAGACCACCAAGAACTGTTAGAGTTGTGTCGAATATAGTGTACAAGGTAGGTTATAGTTGGACTCTGAGTAGTATTGTGTTTAGATAGGATATAGTCGTGTCCTAATAGGACACTTGTATCCTAGGCCTCTCATATATAGTGGCGGTAGACACACGATGTAACCTATGCCAACATAATAGCACATGCGCGCAAGGGGGAGCCGGCGGCGTGTGTCGGCGTCCGGGTGGCTGGAGTGCAGTATTGTGACGGTGTCACGGGGAGGAGCGCCCGTAGTCAGGACCCGGGGATGTAGCCATATCGCTAAACCTCGTTAACATATATCGGTTCCATGCCTCGTGTGATTGCTTGGTCCTCGGATGATCGACGGTATGCCTCAGATTTATTCTAACAAGTGGTGTCATGAGCTAGGTTGTACGAAGGCTGTGAATTGTTGATCTACAGGAAGTATCGAGTCTGAGATTGCAGCTGACAGCAGCGTTGTTCTCGACGAGATTGGAAAACAAGCAATCAGAAGCTGGCGGAGTTCTCGACGAGATTGGATTGATAGACGAGAGGCGAAAGCATTGGCAGCGACAGACGTGCGGCGATTGATCGTGTGGATCCATTGGGCGAGCGTACAGGCGGCAATGAGCTAGGAAAGTGTTAGATCGATACGATCTTGGTGAGTTGAGATGTGTGGGACTTGTGCGAGCAGCAGCCGGGAGCAGCTGGTCTAGGCAAGGCCCAGGGCGTTCACGTGAGGCAAAGGCCCAGCGGGCTATGGAGCAGGCGGCTCGGTTGTGGTGCGTGGCCGCGCACGGGTACAGCGGAGCTGGCTCAATGATGTTATCCCATGCAGGAACTCAAGCATGAGCGTGCCGGATATTTGTTTGAGACAAGACACAAAAAGGCAGGAGATGGATCAATTTGGGCCAGGGAAAGAATCCATCACATTGGCATCCATAGGAATTAGGAGGAGGCCTTGATAACGCAATTGCACTAGCGTCAAGAGTTGAGCCAAGGGAGCAGATGATACGTCTCCAACGTATCTATAATTTATGAAGTATTCATGCCATGTGTACAACAATTTTATATGATTTTGGTATGATTTGCATGGAACTAACCCGGACTGATGTTGTTTTCAGCAGAACTACTGTGGTGTTGTTTTTTGTGCAGAAATAAAAGTTCTCCAAATGAGCTGAAACTTTTTGATGATTTTTTGGAACAAAAGAGACCCTGGAAGCTTCGTGGAAGGACCATAAGGTGAAGGAGTAGGGCACAAGACACCGGGGCGCGCCTTAGCCCTTACCCGTGCCCCGGTGGGTTGTGCTCACCTCGAGGCCCATCTTAGCGTGAAACCAACGCCAAAAAATCCTATAAATAGAGAAACCATCAGAAATAACCCTAGATCAGAAGTTCTACCGCCGCAAGCCTCTGTAGCCACGAAAAACCAATCTAGACCCCGTTCCGGCACCCTGCCGAAGGGGGAAATCATCACCGGTGGCCATCTTCATCATCCCGGCGGCCACCATGATGAGGAGGGAGTAGTCCACCCTCTGGGCTAAGGGTTTGTACCGGTAGCTATGTGTTTAATCTCTCTCTCTCTCGTGTTCTTGATATGGCACGATCTTGATGTATCGCGAGCTTTGTTAATATAGTTGGATCATATGGTGTTTTACCCTCTCTATCTTGTTGTGATGAATTGAGTTTTCCCTTTGAGATTCGTTTTATCGGATTGAATATTTTTATGGATTTGAGAGCACTTGATATATGTCTTGCATATGAATAACCGTGGTGACAATGGGGTATTATATTGATTCACTTGATATATGTTTTGGTACTCAACTCGCGGATTCCCGAGGTGACATTGGGGTAATCTATGCATAGGGGTTGATGCACGTTTTCGTCCTTGTTTATCCGGTAGAAATCTTGGGGCACTATTTAAGGTTCTTTGTGTTGGATTGAGTATTATGAATCTGAATTTGATTTGGTGTTATTTTAGTATGAACTCTTGGATAGATCGATCGGAAAGAATATCTACAAAGAATTTCTTTTTATGTTCTCCGCTAGATAGGAACTTTGGAGTGTTCTTATCGCACGTTGAGGGATGGTTATATGATCCAATTATATTAGCATTGTTGAGAGATTGCACTAGCGAAAGTATGGACCCTAGGCCTCATTTTCAAGCATTGCAATACCGTTTGTGCTCACTTTTGTTACTTGCTACCTTGTTGTTTTTATTCTTACTATTACAAAAACCAATATCTACTATCATTACTACACTTTTATCACCATCTCTTCGCCGAACTAGTGCACCTATACAAATTCCCATTGTATTTGGTGTGTTGGGCACACAAGAGACTTTTTATTATTTGGTTGCAGGGTTGTTTGAGAGATACCTTCTTCATCCTACACCTCCCACAGATTGATAAACCTTAGGTCATCCACTTGAGGTAAAATTGCTACTGTCCTACAAAACTCTGCGCTTGGAGGCCCAGCACAAGTCTACAAGAACAAGTTGTGTAGTAGACATCAGCATATCACGTGAAGGCCAAAATTTTGGTTGCTACTACTGCATGGAGGCGAGACCACGCTAGGTTTTCTCGTGTACTTTGGCGTCACGGGGATGCTCGGGTATTTTTTCAAATAGTCAGTCATACGAAGAACCATGCCGCCAATGTGTACCAGGTTTGAGGTGGAGAAGTTCACGAAACTAAAAACCTTGGGTTATGGCAGACACGGATGAAAGATTTTTTGGCACAATAAGACGCTTGAAGGTGTTGCGGGAAGTCAATTCAACTAAGATGGAATTATCATGTGATAGATAGAAATTCTTGGGAGACGATTTGGGAGCCTCGAGCGTGTCATGCAGCCGGACAAGTTCGGCTGGATCGGACTAGATAGTCTAACGAATCGACGCAGTTCGGTTGGTTCAGAAGATGGTGTTCGGATCGACGATGATGATATAGGAGCGTGATGCTAATGGTGACCGACTTCTGGGCGTGGAAACACGCGGTGCAGGCTCAAAGGCTTGTGTGGCTTCAACAAGACTATGGCGCGGGGTTGATTCAAGACAGTGCACATGGGAGCTTGAAGTCGAGGGGGCGCGGGGTGGACTGATCATCTACCATGGAGTCATGTTGAAGGTGGAATTGGATTGAGGGCTACGGTGTAAGGATCCAGAGAATTGAAGCCTATTTCAGCATGGAAAAAAGCGGATGACATGTAATTCGGACTGGAGCCCAATGGTCGAATGGAAGCGTGAGACTCGTCATCGGTCGATGATGATCGGTGGTACTCTGCAGTAGGGGTTGAGTGGTGTGGGTTCTCGACCATTGAGACTCGGCTGGGACAGAGAGGCTCGACGCGGTAATAGCGGCGAGGCATGCAGTATTGATACGTCTCCAACGTATCTATAATTTATGAAGTATTCATGCCATGTTTACAACAATTTTATATGGTTTCAGTATGATTTGCATGGAACTAACCCGGATTGACGCTATTTTCAGCAGAACTACCGTGGTGTTGTTTTTTGTGAAGAAATAAAAGTTCTCCAAATGAAACGAAACTTTTTGACAATTCTTTTGGAACAAAAGAGGCACTAGAAGCTTCGTGGGAGGGCTAGAAGAGCCACGAGGAGGGCACAACCCACCAGGGCGCGCTAGAGGGGCCTGGCTTGCCCCGGTGGGTTGTGCTCACCTCGAGACCCATCTTCGCGTGAAATCGATGCCAAAAAATCCTATAAATAGAGAAACCATCAGAAATAACCCTAGATCAGAAGTTCTACCGCCGCAAGCCTCTGTAGCCACGAAAAACCAATCTAGACCCCGTTCCGGCACCCTGCCGAAGGGGGAAATCATCACCGGTGGCCATGTTCATCATCCCGGCGGCCACCATGATGAGGAGGGAGTAGTCCACCCTCTGGGCTAAGGGTTTGTACCGGTAGCTATGTGTTTAATCTCTCTCTCTCTCTCTCTCTCGTGTTCTTGATATGGCACGATCTTGATGTATCGCGAGCTTTGTTAATATAGTTGGATCATATGGTGTTTTCCCCTCTCTATGTTGTTGTGATGAATTGAGTTTTCCCTTTGAGATTCGTTTTATCGGATTGAATATTTTTATGGATTTGAGAGCACTTGATATATGTCTTGCATATGAATAACCGTGGTGACAATGGGGTATTATATTGATTCACTTGATATATGTTTTGGTACTCAACTCGCGGATTCCCGAGGTGACACTGGGGTAATCTATGCATAGGGGTTGATGCACGTTTTCGTCCTTGTTTCTCTGGTAGAAATCTTGGGGCACTCTTTGAGGTTCTTTGTATTGGATCGAGTATTATGAATCTGAAATTGTTTGATGCGTATCGTATAATTAACTCATGGATACTTGTGGTGACATTGGAGTATCTAGGTGGACATTAGAGTTGGTTGATGCGTATCATATGGTATTATTTTAGTACAAACTCTTGGATAGATCGAACAGAAAGAATAACTTCGCGTTATTTTAGTACAAACTCTTGAACATCGAACGAAAAGAATAACTTTAATGTGGTTTCGTACCCGACAAACAATTTCTTCTTATGTTCTCCACTCGATAAGAACTTTGGAGTGATTCTTCATCACACGTTGAGGGATGGTTATATGATCCAATTATATTAGCATTGTTGGGAGATTGCACTAGCGAAAGTACAGACCCTAGGCCTCATTTTCAAGCTTTGCAATACCGTTTGTGCTCACTTTTGTTACTCGTTACCTTGCTGTTTTTTATTGTTACTATTACAAAAATCAATATCTACCATCATCACTACACTTGTATCACCATCTCTTTGCTGAACTAGTGCACCTATGCAATTTACCATTGTAGTGTGTTGGAGACACAAGAGACTTTTTATTATTTGGTTGCAGGGTTGTTTGAGAGAGACCATCTTCATCCTATGCCTCCCACAGATTGATAAACCTTAGGTCATCTACTTGAGGGAAAATTGCTACTGTCCTACAAAACTCTGCGCTTGGAGGCCCAACACGAGTCTACAAGAACAAGTTGTGTAGTAGACATCAGGTATGCCTGGGACATGCAGACGGGCCAGGGATCTAGTGGTCATGCATGTGGTGTTACAACTACGAATTTGACTCGAGATGACTACAAGCAACGGTGAAATTCTTTCAAGTTTCAGACAGGCGGTCAAGAAAGAGCAGTGATGTTGAGTTCAAGTAACTCTTATGTGTGACATCCAATATGTGAGTTGTTCACTTTCATGCAGGTCAGTGATCAGTGTGTGATGGCGTTGGATGGATACTCTGGAAGTTGGAAGCACAAACTAGAGTAAAGAGGAAATTAATTTTGCTCGAGTGTTGACTGTGATCAACAAAAGGAGAGACTACATGTTGCAGGTGGAGTCACATGGAGTCTTTGTAGTAGCAGCGGTACTCATGGGATAAGCTCAAGTCCAGTGTACATGGAAGTTTCACACATGAACGAATTCAGGGTGGTGGAGAATATTCGCCAAGGAGGAGTTTGTTAGAGTTGTGTCTAATATAGTGTACAAGGTAGGTTACAGTTGGACTCTGAGTAGTATTGTGTTTAGATAGGATATGGAGTCGTGTCCTAATAGTACACTTGTAAGCGGTACTACCGCTCGTACTACCGTTCCACTGCTGCGCAACCCGACGCGAAAAGATTAGTCCCCAGAAGCAGCGGTAGTAGCCACGGAAATGGACATCAGAAGTACCGCTTATAAGCGGTAATACCGCTTCCCAGAGCAGTACTACCGCGGGGTGCTACTAAGAAGCCCAAGAAAAACAGATGGATACAATAAAACCTGAACGGCCATAACTTCTGCAAATGAGCTCCGAATTGAGCAAACTCAAGCTTGTTGGATAGATGACGACAAATACTATCCAACAGCGAAGAACCTCCATCAGAGAAGAACCGGCATAAACTCCCACATTGAAAACATCATAAAGATGCATATGAACTCCATTTTTGATGAACTCGAGCTTGTCATGAAGATGACCATAAGCTCTAAAACTCATAGAGAGAAACACCAAACAAGAACTAGGAAAGATGATGAAAGGATGCAATGGTTTGAGCTCTCTACGATCAACAGGATCAAGCTACTCACTTGAGAGCCCCCCTTGATAGTACAATAATCGATCCTATAACCCAGTCTCCCAACTACCACCATGAGACCGGGAAAATAGAAAACCTATCAAGGGCAAACCTTTCCTTGCACATAGTCCACTTGAGCTAGATGATGACGATCTTGACTCCCTCAAGTTGGACCACCTTTCTTGATTGCGTTGGCTCGATGAAGACAATTTGATTGCTCCCCCATACTCCACTATGGGTGAGCCACTCTTCGGCACATCTTCACAAGTCCATTGTCACCACAATGGACGCAAGCTTCAAGGACATGATCTCTTCGTGATAGTCCACTTGAATTTGCACACTGTAACCTAACCCCACACAGAACTATCATGTAGACAATGGGTTAGTACACAAAGTGTAATGAACAATACTTACCATACCATGGGAGCACTTGATCCCTTTTGGTACATCTTCTATGCTTTGCGTGTTGATAAACTTGATTCATAGTTTGACTTAGTCTTGATCAACCTTGTATCATATATTCTACATGACCAATCTTTGGATAATTCCTTGAATAGCACCTTGGTCATCTATAAAACTCCTTGAAACCAACACATGGACTTCAAGAAATGCCTATGAAAAAATCCTTCAAATATAACTCAAGGCAACCATTAGTCCATAGAGAATGTCATCAATTACCAAAACCACGCATGGGGGCACCATGCTCTTTCAACAGGTGACTAGGTTACAGGGATGTCGGAACATGTCAACGAGAAAGAAGAACAAAATCGGTAACGAGGAGACCAGTATAGTGAGCATGAGAATGATTCAAGAGGATACCGATATATCTCACCTCGGGTTTTGTAAACTATCAGAAGCAAAGGGAATAGCATATGATAACCATATGTTCACTCGAATGTCATTCGTGTATTCATAGGGATCAATATGGATGTCCATGGTTCCGCTACTGGTCATTGAACGAAGGTGTTTTTGTTCATGTCTATGTTGAAACTACCGGGTCACAAGCTTAAGGAAATCACTATCTTCTGAGTGTTAGTGGAACAAGAGTTATGAGAAAATATTTATGAAATAATTTCATTAATATTAGAAATAGTTTCGAGTGGAACCAAAAGTGTTCCGGTGTTACCAAAAGGGTTTCGGAGTCCGAGTAATACCGGGAATTGATATATAGTTGGAAAATGTTTCTGATGATGTTAAATTAATAGTAAAAGGCTCTAATAATTATTAGGAGGCTTTTATAATTATTTAAATATCAATGGGCCAAAGAGAATACAATAAGGTCTACAGGGGAAGAGTTAATGGGCCTATGAGGCCTATTTGGTGGAGTCGCCCCCAAGCTAGGGGAGGCCAAATTGGAGGGGGATTCCCCCTCCTAGGCCGGTGCAAGGGGGAGGGAAACCTTCCCCTTTGTGGCGCCCCTCCCCTCTCCTCCAACCTGTATATACTTGAGGATTTGGCCCTTTGTAGACACAAGTTTTGGAGCCTCCTCTAGTTCTCTAGTCCTAGTTCTAGTTGATTCAATTAGAGCTAGATCTAATCCTCTAGTCCTCATAATTAGAGGTCGAGTGTGGTTCTAATCTTCTCCCTCTAATTCTCCGATATCGGTTTGTTCTAGACGGCGAAGTGCTGCCGGATTGTGAAGACCGTACGCTTGTAAACTGTGGAGAGGTCGTGCTTTCGGTATTCTGTTCGAGGGATCGTTCATGAACGGTTCGAGGTACTTCAAGTACGATCTACACCGACTCTTCTTCTGCTGCAACTTGGAGTTGGTAAAGATCCGATCTAAACTGTTTATGCATATTCATAGTGTTCCTGGTTTGCTCGTAGGACGATTTTTTTTGTTTTGTACTATGTTCCCTAACAGGCTCGACCGGGTGAAAGGTAAGAAGGTTATTAGGCTGCCTTTTCTTTGTCATTTTCCCTTTTCAGAAAAAAAAAGAAAGAGAGAATTGGGAGAAAAGAAATGGCTAGGGAATTTGAAAATGTAAAGAACTTTCTTTAGGGGCTTACTAGAATACTTCCAAACCCATGAAGGTCTCTGCAACATTTTTGGATGAAGTTGAATTCAAATTGAAGGTTTGAACTAGAGCTATGAGTATATGGAGGTTTTAATTTAGGAAGTTTATATGGGAGGCTAAGAATGTGATAAGAACAATATGTGCAAAGTTGTGTAGCAATTGAAGAAGTTTGAATTTGAAAAGATTGAAATCCTTTGCAAAAAGGATTTGAATTTAAGCCAAGGTTTAAAATAGTTGGGGACCTTGAGAAATAAAACTAAAATGGTTGGTACTTTTAAAATGTCACATATTATTTAATGGAGACAAAACCTTGATGATGACATGAAAGTGAAAAAGTGACCATCAAATAAAAACAATAACGCAATATATGGTTTGCTACATTTGGGATGTTCTGCGGACCACATGATCAAACACCACCGTGTAGCCGGTTAGTCGCCACCTTTATAAAAATCTTAAAGCTGACACTTAATTAGGACACTAATTGGTTGATATTGTTGGATCCGACTAGCATCCTTAGTCTCGGGAAGCAAAATTATTTCTCCAAAGTTTGAGTGGGTGATGTCAAGGTTTTTTTGTATGCAGTTGGTTGAACTACTATAACATATCCACCTTCATTACATCCCGGGAAAACATTGATTAAATTGGCTAGAAAGCCATCTGACCCGGGGAGCTTTACTATATTCCATATGAAAAACCCAACCTCGAACTTTCTGTTCAGAGAACTGAGCTATTAAAAACCCAGTGTCCGCCTTTGAGACCAGAGTGATATCAACTATAATGGACTCATCCAGAAAAAATGCTCTCTACTGGTGGTACAAAAATATCTTTGTAATATTTGGTGATAGAATCTTTGATTGGACCGCCCCCAGCTTGGCCCTCATCCTAGTCGAGCATGAAGATACATTTTGTTGTTGTTTGCCATTAGCTAACATACGGAATTATTCGGTATTTTCGTCTGAATTGGCTAACATATGGAGCGTTCGTACCATTTTATGTATTCTTGACACAAAAGGTAGACAGTATGGTCGTTTAATTTGCTTTCTTACTCAATCTCAAGATTAGATAAAGGCCTCCTCTCTGCGGTCTTATCGGGTTGTCAATCAAGGAGGACAAACCTCAACTTTTCTTTTGTAGACCACCAATGTGTTAAGCTCATCCATGAAGGACATCCTCGCATTGCCACATTCATAGCTTCAAAATCATTATAATTTTTTCTATATAAGTACCATGACTCATCTCCTCTTGATATTTCGGAGAGGGAGACTTCGAACTGAGCGCTCTGATGGATGGTTTCTTGCCTTGCGTCGTTCATATATCTTGGTTTATTCGGTCTAATAAATCATATTATAGAGGGGTGAAATTTCTTGTGAAAAAAGAAAAAAAGACTTATCCATTTTTATTGGCTATTAAGAAGTTTTCAGAAGAGGTACCTAGGGCTTTCTAAACAGAGGAATGCAACTGGTCCCCCGCACGCGCGCGCGCGAGAGAGAGAGAGAGAGAGAGAAGAAATGTCTAGGTAATTTGAAAATGTAAAAAACTTTGTTAGGGGCTTACTGGAATACTTCCAAACCCATGAAGGTGTCTGCAACATTTTTGGATGAAGTTGAATACAAATTGAAGGTTTGAACTAGAGCTCTGAGTAGACGGAGGTTTAAATTTAGGAAGTTTATATGGGAGGCTAAGAATGTGATAAGAACCATATGTGCAAAGCTGTGTAGCAATTGAAGAAGTTTGAATTTGAAAAGATTGAAATCCTTTGCAAAATGGATTTGAAAGCCAAGGTTTAAAATAGTTGGGGACCTTGAGCAATAAAACTGAAATGATTGATACTTTTAAAATGTCATATATTATTTAATGGAGCCAAAACCTTGATGATGACATGAAGTGCAAAAGTGACCATCAAATAAAAACAACAACGCAATATATGGTTTGCTACATTTGGGATGTTCCACGAACCACAAGATCAACCACCACCGTGTAGCTGGTTAGTCGCCACCTTTGTAAAAACCTTAAAGCTGACATTTAGGAAACAAATTGGTTGATATTTTTGGATCCGACTAGCATCCTTAGTCTTGGGAAGCAAAATTATTTCTCCAAAGTTTGAATGGGTGATGTCAAGGTTTTTTTGTATGCAGTTGGTTGAACTACTATAACATATCCACCTTCATTACATCCCTGGAAAACATTCATTAAATCGGCTAGAAAGCCATCTAACCCCGGGAGCTTTACTATATTCCATATGAAAAACCACACATCAAACTTTCTATTTGGAGAACTGAGCTATTAAAAACCTAGTTTCCGCCTTTGAGACCTGAGTGATATCAACTATTATGGATACATCCGGAAAAAATGCTCTCTACTGGTGGTACAAAAATATCTTTGTAATATTTAGTGACAGAATCTTTGATTGGACCGCCCCCAACTTGGCCCTCATCCTAGTCGAGCATGAAGATAAATTTCTTCCATTTTTTTCGACTGGATAACATATGGAATTATTATGTATTTTCATCTGAATTGGCTAACATATGGAGCGTTCATACCATATTATGTATTCTTGACGCAAAAGGTGGACAATATGGTCATTTAATTTTCTTATTTTACTCAATATCGAGATCAAATAAAGGCCTCCTCTCTGCGGTCTTATTGGGTTGTCAATCAAGGAGGACAAACCTCAACTTTTCTTTGTAGACCAACAATGTGTTAAGCCCATCCATGATGGACATCCTCGCATTTCCACATTCATAGCCTCAAAATCATTATAGTTTTTTCTATAGAAGTACCATGACTTAACTCCTCTTTATATTTCCGAGAGGGAGACTTTGAACTGAGTGCACTAATGGATTCTTTCTTGCCGCACGTCGTTCAGATACGTTGGTTTAGTCGGTCTAATAAATCATATTATAGAGGGGTGGAATTTCTTGTGAAAAAAGACAGAAGACTTAGCCATATTTATTTGTGATTAAGAAGTTTTCAGAAGAGGTACCTAGGGCTTTCTAAACAGATGAATGCAACTGGTCCCCGCAAGAGAGGAGAGAGATGAATGCAATTTGTGAGAATTGGAAATGGAGAGAAAGTAAATATTTGGGAGGACCACTGGATTCCATCCAGCCCATCGAGGAAAAGAAAAGATCAGGTGTACTTATTACAAAATTGAATTAGTTGATTGAGCTTGCAACAGATTATTGGGATGAAACTACTCTAGGACACTTTTGATCTAGTTAGCATTGGTCGTATTCTCCAAACTCCCTTGAGTTACAATTCTTTTGACTAGTTATGAATATTTGGTTATTTCTCAGTCAGATTGGCATATCATTATAGAGTGGAAATATCAGTTCCAGAATAGAGTTATGCCAATGTTCGGTCCCTCAGCACCAAACCCAGTTTATTCTATTATGTGAAAGTTGAGGTTACCGGGAAAAACATTGTGGGAAGGCACTGCATGGCATACTACCTCTAAAATCTATTCTTGCTAATAGACATACTGGGGATGATGGCCAATGTCATATTTGCTTGAAGGGAGCCGAGATGTGTTGCTTTGTTGTTGGGATGTGCTTGTGTTGTAGACATGCGGCGCTTGCTGCGCCTCTCCCAAGTTATTACTAATGTTATGCAGGTAGACATATTGGGCTATGTGATCCTTCAACATATTCTGCGGCTGCCTGAATCTTGCATGCCTAATCAGCCACGCACAGGAGGGAGGGATTGGAGCAACATGCTGGTACCTCTAGTGGTTACAACCACAACAAATGCATCATGATCAGACTATGTTTATTGTTAGGAGAGCTATGGTTGTGTGTGTGCTCTGTCTTAATTACCAGAGAGTCATAACCCGCAAAAATGGGGCGATTGACTGAATAGGACAAAAAGTGGAACAAACCAATCAATAGAGTCGTTAAAGTTAACGTGGATGTGTCATTTCATGCCGAAGAAGGTAAAGGATATGCTAGTGCAGTTAGCCGAGATAGCCATGGAGTTTTTCTTGAGGCCTCTTGCTCTCCATTACCTTATATTACTAGCGCACATACAAATTGAATCAGATGCAGTTGAAGTGGTCAATGCATGTGTTGGACAAGACAAGATCTAGTCCGAGGCTTCATAAATTTATGTGTAATGTTTCATCACGACCAGGATGATAGGATCGGTGGAGTTTATGCATTTTGTCTCCAGGAAGCTACCGAGGTAGGCCATAGATTAGCATAGTTTTTTTTAAAACATCCCATATATAAATTAAGCAAAGTTTGCTTATGATAATAACGTTTCATGTAATTGAATCGATGAACCTTCGAACTTCCTTATTGATGCGCTTGCAATTGCAAATGATGTAACTATATTGGCAAACCAATAAAGCTTGCCATGATGGAGTTTCCTAGCAGAAAAGTTGTAGTGGTTTCCTATCCTAAGGTATGCTGTGTGCCGGGAAGCTAATGGGGTAGGCCATAGATTATACTCCCCATGTAGTATAAATTGAGCAAAGTTTGCTTATGATAATAATGTTTCATGTAATTGAGTCGATGAACCTTCGAGCTTTCTTATTGATGCGCTTGCAAATGATGTAACTATATTGGCGAATCAATAAAGTTTGCCTTGATGGCGTTTCCTAGCAAAAAGGTTGTAGTGGTTTCCTATACTAAGGTATGCATTGTGTCCGGGAAGCTATAGGTTAGCAAAGTTATTTCTGTAAACACTCCATATAGTATAAATTGAGCAAAGTTTGCTTATGATAATAAGCTACACCACTATATAGTGTGCCAATAGCTTCAATATTAGTCGTTGGATATGCCCATCCAACGGTCAAGAGATGGCAAATCCGAGCATTACCATCTGTTGGATAAAGTTTTCAACTCATAAAATTCTGCCACGTGGACTTTTAATTGAACCCCCAACTCTATCATCTCATGTGTTCTAGAAGCATCTATCCACATGTGTCTATCTGATACTCTAATGAAAAGAGATTAGAACAATCTAGATTCAAGAGAGGTAAGGACTAAGTTGGATCTTATCAAGTTCTAGGAAAGGAAATACATATTCAAATGTATTTTTCCATGCTTTTATACTTATATTTAAATGGCATGCAAAGCACATACAATTTACTAGTGTTTCGTGTAATTGAGTTGATGAACCTCCGAACGGGTCTTGCAAATGATGTAACTATATTGGCAAATCAATAAAGCTTGACATGATGACGTTTCCTAGTAAAAAGATATAGTGGTTTTCTATCCTAAGGTACGCATTGTGTCCGGAAAGCTAATGGGTTAGGCCATAGATTAACAAAGTTGTTTCTTTAAACTGTTGTAGTGGTTTTCTATCCTAAGTTAAAAGTTCCTCCGAAAAGAGAATTGATGGCAGCATTTCCTCGGAAGGTAAAAAGAAAGTTCCAACGAAATGCACCAGCCGGGAATCGAACCCGGGTCTGTACCGTGGCAGGGTACTATTCTACCACTAGACCACTGGTGCTTGATGCTGCAATTACCGATGTACAACTCTTCTGATAGAAATCCAGTTTTCACGAACGTACTTCCGAGACGAAATCGAGATTCCTGAATGGTTACACTGCAGGCACCAAATTAGCTGCTTCTCGAAAATATTTTTTTCTCTCTCCCCAAGATCCATCATAACGGGATTTTTATACCGAATTTTGGAGGGAGAGCAGTGGCATGTTTGCACTTTCACTTGATCCTCACGATCACTCTGCACGAAGTGGAACATTGCACTAGGTTTGACACCAGGATTACTCGGGAGATCCAATTCCAAACCCGTAGGCGAAATGAAGGACACTGCCAATTCAAACTTTTTTTTTTGCGGGGAATTCAAACTCTTTTGTTTCACTTCGTACAGATTCAAACTCAGGGGAGAAGTGAGTCCAGGTAGTTCTCAGCTTGCCTTCTTTCGTTCACCTCATCTCCGGCCCCGCACCCAGCGGTCCGTCAGTCAAATCAGGCGTTCCGATTATTTCCTACTTGAACTCAAACGCCAAACATCATCTACCATGATCAGAAGTACAGCACTCCATAAGCAGTAAGTTAATGGCATTGATGTTCGATGTTCACACTGATAAATCTTACAGACTTAGCTGTCCGACCAAACAGATCTCCTGCGTGTTCCCGAAAGAAAAGAAAAAAAGGCTGCGGTTTTAGCATAAATTCTCGGTAGTACCATCTTAGCAACATTTCCCAAGTCAAGCTTTCGTGAGAGGGACGAAGCCGTGCCTGATAGCAGCCGACCATGCCTTCTCAGGGTCCATCATGTCGTCACCGCACTCGTGCACGCTCCACCCTTCCAGGACGTGAAGTATTCCGGCGATATGCCACGCGCTCATCACCCTTCTCGGCAGCCAGTTCTGTAGAGGAACCAAACATATATATATATATATATATATTCAGTGATGGTCACCCGCCAAAAAAATCGAGTGCTGGCCAGGAGAGGTTCGTTCACACGACACGCTGCAATCGGTGGTGGTTTTACCTCGCAGGAGTGGATGTTCTGCATGGTGTCCGGGATCTTCATCGCCGGAGTGCTCAAGTAAGTGCAGTCCTTGCGGACTTTCTTAAGGGGGAACTGCGATATTGGAATGAACACTGTTCCTTTTGGTGCCATCCTCTGTTCTTTGTCGTCGATCCTCTCTACTAGCCAAATCTGCAACAAACTGAAACATCAATACAAGCTACTTCCAAGACTGTTAGTACAAGAATCTGCCGGAGCATTTTCTCCTGCCCATTTCCACTATGGTTCAAGTCGATAATCATATTGAGCCCATGCTAGGGCTAATTTCAATGTTTTATTGATCACCACATCCCTTCTTTGCAGAAAAATATATCACATAGCACTTATTCAGGGCAACTGTTTTCATGACTAGAATGGTTACTGAGAACATGTTCGGGAGTTGGTCATACTATGGTGCACCGATACTACTTTTAGGTATGCCAACGACTTTCTTTCTTTTGTTTGAGACTACGAGACTTTTGTCGAACCTTTGACTTTTTAATAATATGGCCGTATGCATCTTTCTGATGCAGAGGCCGGGGCAAACCCCCTTTTCGAAAAAAAAAATGATAAAACCATGATTTAGTTCCACACTCGACAACGTAATAAAGTACTTTCCAGTAAACTTTTCATTGATCAACATAACTTTTACCTTGGTTATGTCATTGCTGGAGCACTTCAAGTAGCTTGCTCTGTTCTCTGGCATCTGTGACTTGAGCATGTCATACTCTTTCTTACGATTCATGATCACCTGGGTAGAAAATGTTTCCATGAAAATATTCTACAAAACTATTTACCCATAAAAGTAGAGACATGGTTGCAAGAAGATATAGGTATACCTGGATGCCCTTGCCACATAAAGCCATAGCAACGGCACGGGCTATCTTAGAAGTCCCTGTATGAAGAAAAACTTGCTTTGCATCTGAAGGGATGCTTTTTAGGACAACTCCAGTTGCTAAGCCACTTCCATCAACAATTCGAACTCCTAATTTTGGGTATTTTTGTCTAAATAGTTCACCATTCCCATTGAGCTGTTTTGCCTAAAGAAAAAAAAAGAGAATGAAGAGAACTGTACCTGGGATTACGATACAAAGTAAATCCCTTTTTAGATGAATGAAGAGAAAATATCAAGGGATCAGAGCACATATTACTGTACATTTCTCCGTACTATTTAATTTTATTATGTTATTTTATGATTTTTCTGTCTTCACCATGCTCATATACACTGTGTACCTCGGCAATATGAGTTTTTGAAGTAAGGATTAGTTACCTGATTTAGTAGCCCTAGGCTGAGCACCTTAACCCCTCTTACATCAGCATCCAATATCGCCTTTTCAATTAAGTCGTTGATCGATTCTCTATCCCATGTTAGACCATACTGCAGGAAGAAAGAAAATAGTTAAGCAACTTGCAACCATCAGATAAACGCATAAATGGCCAGGGGAGTTGGTTACTTGGAAGTTGTATCTCGGTACGACCCATGTTTGCATCTTCATCTTCTTCAGTTTGATTCTCTCGACCACGAATGCAGATGACCCATAAATCCATGCTACCACCATTGACAGCCATGCCAAGGGCCATAGCGTCCACATATACCACTCGGAGTTATCAGATGGTTTGGATGCTATGGAGGCGAATCCAACCCTTAGATGATAAGCCGATTGCAAGTTGGTCATATGTGTGAGATGAACAAGGTCAGGTGTCTCCTCTGTCCCTTTCAGTGAGCTCTCATACAGCTCGTCAGATGCCTTGTCCATAGTGCTGTATATGTAGTCGTAAAATGGCATGAAGAGTGAATAGTTTGTGCGGAACTGCGTGTGGTGAAGGGAATGAAACCTGCATAAGAAACCGGCAAAAGATTGTTATGCTGATTTCAGTGAAGTCTAGAATTCTCTAAACTCCAGGTCTCATCATTTTTTGGTTAATACCTAGACTAGGTTGTGGGATTAATGTTAAGGGTCTGCACTTACGATGGGGTGTACATGAGGTACTTGAGAGGAGGAAAGACTTGGAACATCCACTTTGGCACCAACTCAAAGTTGCAGTGCCCCATGTTGTTCATGAAGTCAATGTAAACGATATACAGCACAAACACGAGGGCGGAGCCATTTCCCATATAAACTGTGGACAACATCGGGATTGCAAAGAGCGTGAAATAGACAATGTGTTCGCCAAAAGGATGGATGACCGCTGCAATACAGAGATGTATTAGAAACCAAGAGAACATTTTCATAAACATGACACGTTCTTTACATGCTTGGTCAAACAGAAGTAATTATGCAAACACACCTCTTAGCTCTTACATTACTGGTTAGAAAGCACACAACCTTTCTATGGTAACAGTGTTCAATCTAAAAGTGGTCAGTTAGAAGGTTGCACAACTGCAACACATCGCCCCAATTTTTTGTTCATAATTAGGATTACTACATTTGCATTACGTTCAAACTAACCAAGTTAGGAACAAGTCTTAAGAACAATAGAACGAAAATAAGATAAATTTTGACACATTGACAGTGGAACTAATCTTTGCCCCGTTCTTGGCAGTTAGGACCAAGTTATTATGACCTATGGGAGAAAGCATGTTTAACACCATCCAAGATCCTAAAGACATGGGAAACAAATAATCCTTTTTTACCCCTTCAACTATTTGTGCATTTCAAAATTACCCTAATCGTCAAAGCCAAACAAATTTGAACTGATCTCCAAGTAGCAAGCCCATAAGCGCACACACACACAAAAGAAAAACATAGAAAACAACTCAGGGAAGTTTTTAAAAAAGGGGAGGTCGGAAAATTGTGAGAAAAAACTTTGAAAGAAAAATCATTCTTTAAAAGTTACTTAACATGTGAAAACTATTAAAATATAAAACTTCATAGCAAAAGAAAAAAATGTAGAAAATTCACAATTAGTTTACCAAATATGACCATACATTTCACCTTTCCATAATTGTTCTTGGTTATTAGTAAGTTTACTCAAATTTCAAAATTCCAGGAATACTTCTTAAAAGTTTCCCTAAGTTTCTGAATATTATGTTTCTAAATTACATTTCCTTAAATAGTTCTGTTTAAAGTCTCTTTCTGAATATATTCAATATAGTTTCATTTTTTCAAAGAAATATGTTTCTCTTTGAGGAATGGGGGATCCCCACCAAGAAAGATGTTTCTTTTATTTCTTTTATCTTTTTTTTTTCTTATTTAGTGCTACGTCTACATTAACTATGCAACCACTTGTACAAAAACACCTTGTTGTTCATTGGCCATTCTCATTGCCAACTTAACTAAAGTCACATACACCGATGGGAGACGGTCGCACAGGATACATACAACCGGTTTGGTTGACGGTCCAATAATAGGATAGGTGTTTAGTCATCTCACCCTATTTTCGCCAGTTGTGGCAATTTTATTTATTTTTCAGCTTCATACTACGTAAGACTTTGTTCTGGACCTGAATTTCTTAATAAGATGGTTGTGTACATCAAGGAATGCAGAGGCCGGGGGTATTCCTCCTTTTCAAAAAAAAAACAGACTAAATTTGTTGGACTTCAAATGTTTAGGGTTGAAGATGTCTGGTATCAAATTCCAGGGACCAAATCTAGAATCGACCGCTAGTTAAGTGACCAAAATTGGTTTCCCCAAAAGAAAAAGACCACAAACACCTACATATATATTTGCATTAAGTAGTATATATTTTGAACTCTCTGCTCTGTATGTGGTATCTCAATAGCTGCATTTCTTTGCAGGACGGTCCGCCTTTTATTTCGGAGCTGTTTGGTTTGTGATTAAGATTGCCAAGGTCCGTTGATAAGTTTTTGGCCAAATTAAGGCCCTGTTCGGTTCATGGGAAACTAAAACGTAGGAATAAGGAGAAATAGAGGAATGGGAGAGGAATCTAGGCGTAGAACATAGGAATGACAAAATAGAGGAAATGGCAGACGAATCAGTACAAAAGGTGTTCGGATTGATGGGAGAGAGCACGGGATAGCACCATCTACAGCCACTCTAGTTTTTTTAATCGGCTAAAGCAGTGATTACTTCTGTCTGCACCTGAAAGATCTCCTCTTCTTTAATATTCTATTCTTCTTCATACTGTAGTTCTATTGCCTTGCCTCGGGCTTCCGCCAAAACATGGGGTATAGGTGGATTTTTTCAATCATGTGGAATCCGTAAAAAGCTGCACGTCGCCGGAGCTTTTCCTCTGGAACACTGTTCCACTTTCCTTTGTCCCGAATTCCGAAGGAACAACTTTCCTGCGCCTTTCCTACGAATTTCCCGTGAACCAAACGAGGCCTAATTGTTGTGTTCGGTTGGGCGTGGCCTCTGCCGCCCTCATTTCAGGCAGTCACATGCCATGTTCGTCTCCCTGGCAGTGGCAGCAGCTGTGGGCCGGGCCGTGGTTTAAAGCTGCGCGTACAGAGGACAGACGCTGCGGTACACGTACCCATCCAGTGGTCCTGTCGAAGCCAGCCCCTTTCGTTGAACTTGAAAGAGAGATGGCGAGCATGGGCCCAGACGGGCTGCTGATTCATGAATCATGAGAGAGCATACATGGCGCACGGCAGGACATTACTGTTTTCTGAGCTGGAACCAGGGCTGGACACTTCTGGTAAGTAGTAGGGGTGGTAAAGTTTGCTTGTATGGAACTGATAAACGGTCCTTTGTCAGGGTCACATGTTTACTGTTCTTGGATCCTAGTAAATTCTTCCCGTACGATCTGTGGTACTCGACGGGCTTAAATTATTGGTCCAAGGAACGCCACAACGTAGCAAGTGTACTATTATATGTAACTAAAGACCTGAGGAGCAATATATATATATATATATAAACTCATGCAGGTAATTAGACACAGAGAGACGGAGAGAGAGAGAATTGGGCTTACAGGTGATGGGCTCGGTGACGATGGAGGCGTGGTGGTGGGAGTGGTAGCGCGAGTAGAGGAAGTGGTGGTGCAGCGCGCGGTGGAACCAGTAGTAGAGGAACTCCACGGGCCCCGCGTGCAGCAGCGCCGTTGCCACCGCCCCGTCCGTCCGCCACAGCGGGAACCTCCGCACGCTCGGCATCGCCAGGTACCCCACGTAGAAGAGCAGCCCGTTGAAGACGATCTGGTCGTCCCTGCACATCTCGTCAAGTCGTCATCCGTCATCACACAGATAAAAACGCACTTCCAACGATCCATCATCCGGTCGTGACCGTCTGATTTTGAGAAAATAGAGAGGAGAGATTGTTTGCTCACCATCCGCGCTCGCGGTCCACCTGCTCGAACTCGATGTCCCGGTCCACGATGCGGTGCTTGCTGCGCGCGGTCTGGTAGCGGGACAGGCTGATCCAGATCTGGTTGTGGATCATCCGCAGCGCCAGCGACGGCAGGATCAGCGAGTAGGCCAGGTCGATGTCGCCCCACCCCTTGTTCATCACCCGGTACGCGCCGTGGACGACCACCGGCGCCATCACCAGGTACTGCGCCACCACATAACAGCATTTCGCCACCTTAATTAATTATACTATGGGAGTACTAATGAATTCCGCGAGACAACAAGAAACAACACCGAACGGGTACCAGGTCGAGAATCTCGTCCTCTTCGAGCAAAGTAAATGCACTGTCTCATGCCCAGGACTGACTGACCCTGGGTATAGTACTGGGGTATTTTTTTTCCTAATTATTTTCAGTACAACGAGCAATCATTTCGTGTTTGCTTGCTGGTGGAGTTCTTGCAGAATCTGGTGCTTGTCAAAATTCCAGTCTGGGAGTGGGACTATTTCGTTTTAATTGTTCACCGGACTCTTTGCCACGCCCCTAAGTTTGGCAGGAGCCCAAGAACTAAAATGTCTGTCTGGTGTCCTCAAATCTGAGATGGATTAAGCAGGGAAACGAAATATATTTTTCTCCTCAGAATGAAAGAGCTGACCTCACTTGTAACTGCAGGCGCAATTTGATTTTGAGGCAGTATAGTGCAAAATAGGAGTGGGGGTGGGATGGGTAAAGGATGAAAGGAAAATTTTCTATTGCTCGTGTTGCTAAATCTAGCAAGAGCAGAACCATGCAAAGCATCAACAACTATTGCGGGTGCCACACAAGAATATCCAAGCAAGCCTGCCAGGAGTGGCAACAGAAAACATTTGCTTTGGAAATACAGTACTGGTTTACTTGGTTGATGCATCAGTTCAACCAACCTAGTTTCTTGCTCTAGAGAAGCCTCTTCCCACGCATCTCGACTCGAGGAAGGAACAGAGCAAAGAACGGAGGAAGACGGAGGAAGAGCTAGCATTGCTATCGCCTGCGTAGTGCGTACCTTGAAGTTGCCCATCCTCTGCCACGGCCATTCAGTCAAAGGCCCCGGCCTGGTCGCCATGGCTGGCTGTGGTCGCCTCCTTCCTTCCTTCCTTCCTTCCCACCCGGCCACCCCAATGGCCAATCAGAAGGAAGATGGTACTGAGTCCAGCCTCGCTCCTGCTACTGCGCCTCGGCTTGGTTTTTTATAAGCGCCACAGTGTGGGATTCACACGGCACCCTTTCAGGTTTCTACCCCACCACCCAGTGACACAAGGACACACCTCACCACTCAGTTTGTGTCATTGTGTGTGTGTGTGTGGCGTGACTTGCTCACACGGCAACGGGTCAGAGGCTGCACAGACTCTGCACGGCTCGGCGCTCCGTTTGGCTTCACGCACCATGTGTGCCTGGCAACGGGCCGACCGCCCCACCCTATCCCCCCTTGCGGCCAGGCAACGCTTTCAATTGAATTGATGCGCCAAAATACAAATCACGGCGTCTCACGCGCCAAATCGGTACGGTTGGGCAGTAGTAGCAAGTACCAATGCGGACGACGGGAGTAGTACACAGAGTAGACGGACGTAGGGGAGGGCGGCAGAGGCCGTTGCAACCAGAACGAAAGGTTTGTTCGGGTCACGCCGAAAACGCTGCCTTGCCCGCCGCGTTCGCGATGATTTACGTGCTGGGAACGTGGGGAGTCGGCTCGGTTTCTGCCGGGCAGCAAGTATAGCGGCAGCCAAGAAACGAAACGTACTCCTACTGGTGTGATGTCAATGTCGTCGAGCGGAGAAGGAAATCGGTGTTTCGTAGCTCCGGAATCAGGCGGTCACAGAAGCTTGGGTTGAGAGGAAGCATGGAAGAAGTAAAATAATAAATGGATGTGCCTTGTTCGACTACCGTCCGTGCGTAAGCAGCACAACAATTCTCCCAAAAAACTATCAGACAATTGTGACACGTATACGCAACAGAAGGGACCAAGTCTCTTAGGAAATTTCTCGCAAAAAAAAGAAGAAAGAGAGTCTTTTATTTTTATTTTTATTTTTTTCAAGAATAAGAAAGAAGAGTAAGCCCATGGGGCAACAAAGTCCCCCTTCCGTGAGCCGTGGAATTCCAGGTGATGGGACTCGTGTTGCTCCTGCAGGGAAAGGTAGTTGTCGGGATCAGGAGGAGATTGATCTAGAAATCATTGATACAACCTCTAGCCCTAAGAAACTCTTGGGCGAAAACATGGACTTGGACAAGAACGCAACAAAGTGAGTTAGGGACGCGGATTTTATCCCAAGTTCACACTTTCTTGAGGAAGTGTTAATCTTTGTTGGATAAGTGCCGGTGCCATGGCTCCAGAACGCTACCAAGTAGCTCATCGTGTTCTCCTCGAGTCACCACCAACGGATGAGCTTCGAATCACTCGGGGTTGGTCATGAAGGCGACCACACCACACCTTTTCATAGGTCTCTGAAGCACGCCACAAGCAAGGAAGCTTCCGTAAGAACCCTAAATGTCCAGGAGACCAAGCTCAAAGAGTAACAAGTTGTTGGTGAAGAAATCTTACGGGAACGTGAATTGGTTTGGACAAAGTGTAGATCGGGCCTTGCTCACTCAATCCCCAAAGTATCAACAAATTTGGGTGGAGGGATTGAGAGATATGAGAAAAGCAGACGTTCAAAATGGTGGTTGCTCAACAAGGCAAAAGGATTAGGGTTGGAGGTAGGAGAAAACCAGTGTTCTCCCTTAGGTGACCGTTTCCAGCCGTTGGACTCCGTGCATACGGGCCAAGTTAGCCCCATGCGCATGTGAAAGCGCAGGTTTATTCCCAGAGGGGGTGAATGGAAGATTTTTAGAAATTCGTCAAACTCTGAAGAATTTGAAGATGATCAGAGTGAAGAAATAGAAACACAATGGAAACTAAGTCATCACTGAATCAGAGTACATGCAATCAGGATACGTAAGAGTGAAAAACATCCAATCATACATTCATACACACATGAAGAAAATGAACTGAGGAAATGAAAGATGGTGTGATGAAATTCTTCAGTTCAAATTCGTCAGAGCACAGATCACAAATTCTTCAGCAGTGGAATAAAGTAAGGGCCGCTGCTAGGCGGCATCCGGATGTAGGAAAAGCAAAAAACATCCGCCTCCTGAACCATCATTCTGGACTTCTCTCGATGTACGATGGAGGTCAACGCATCACAGACTTCTCTCCTTCTTTCTTCTCAATCACAGAACGCCGCACACATGGCCTCGCATACGTAGCAAACTCCGGTGGCACCGTAGAACTCCGACAGTACCAGCTCGCAGCAACTCCGGCAGCCTCGCAGCATGGCGGCGCCGGAGCAGCCCGAGTCGTCGTTGCAAATCGTCGTCACAGTTTCCCCGGAGCAGCCCGAGTTGGCAGAGCCGACTCACAGCATGACGTCCATGGCAGCACGGCGGCGCCGTCGCAGCAGTTCAGCCGCCGTCGTAGCACCGGATCGCAGCATGAAAGCCTCGCAGCATCAGATGCTTCCGGCGAGCAGCCGAGCAGCACCTGCGTTCCCACCGGCGAGTGGCCTTGCAACATCAGATGCTTCTGGCGAGCACCGGCGAGTGACCATGCAAAACCGGATGCTTCCGGCAAGCGGCGTCTCAACATCAACTCGCAGGACGACGGCGCCATTGCAACATTGGCTCGAAGCATGGCGGAGGCGTCGCAACAGGTCACCAATTGCGGCAGCATCTGCTTGAAGCACGGCGTCGGCGCAACACTGTTTCACAGCATGCGCTAGTCGTCGCAACATTGGCTTGCAGCACGGCGACGATGTCGTAGCATCGGCGTTGTTGCATCCGTCTTGTCGCTGACCTCCCGCAGCTCCGCCTCATAGCACAGTGCCGCTAGCATCTCGTGTGCAGGGAGAAGAAAAAGAGATAAGGAAGGAGATAATAAAGAGAGGGGGCAGGTGGGTGGGCAGAGGAGGCGGCTGGAGATGCGGATGTAAACATCCGACTGTTTGAAAGCAGTTTCCTAAAGTAAGAGAGAGTTGAGGAATTTGAAATCAGGTTGGCTCGGTGAAGACAATGGAATTCGGTAGACCAGCTCTAGTTGTTGCATCAACTATACGTATGGTTGAGGCGGCCGAGTTGCAACTCAGAGGACACACAGTCCTCGCCGTATTCCTCTTGAGCTAAGGTCACTTAGTCCTCACCCAATCACTCATGTTAAGTCTTCAAGGTAGACTTCCAAAACCTTCACAGACTTGTTCACCAGCACACCACAATGACTCTTGGTGTACACAGAACTTGACGCCTAACCGTCTGGAAGAATGACAGTCTTCAAAGGTAACAAGCGTCGGATCACACAGATCAATCTCTTCAGTGATGCTCAATCACTTTGGCTATGGGTTTTTTCCTCACTTAGGATTCTCTCAAAATCGTCAGAGGATGGGTTGCTCTCTTATGACAAGTGTCAAGTTCTCTCGGAGCAGCCAACCAACAAGTGGTTGTGGGGGCGGCTATTTATAGCCAGGGGACAACCCGACATGAATAGTCATAAATGCCCTTCTATGATTCGATCGTTATCAGGACAAGGATCCACTCGACAGCTGGCACGCGACGCAGCAACGGTCGGGATTGGAACTCTCAAATTCGCCAGGGCACTCAATTTCCTCACTTTTAGGCAGAACACACTGGCGAACTCCTAACTCCTCAGCATGACCAAATTCGTCAGTGACCAGATGAACCTCTTCACTGTCGCTAGCAATCGCGTCAGCTATACTGGGGATTTCCAAAGGCTTCACTCGAAGCGGCTTTTGTGTATAGGTTTGAATAGGTTTGAGCATCACTTTGGAAATGTGAAATATGTTTCACCTAGATCCCCTTCAAGAGTATGTTTTTCCTATGACTCAAAGAAGAAGAAAAGAAACTATGAAAACAAAGTCTTCAAGCTTCAAAGTCTTCACATCAATTTCTTCAAAGGCTGTACCAATTTCATCACCAAATTCTTCACTTGAAGAAATACATTTTTAGGGGTCGTCTTCCATGTGTTAAAGCAAATCTTCTGGGACTCTGTCTCCTATATATACTCACAAACTCATTAGTTCCTCGGCCTATTTGTTGTCAATACTCCAAAACCACTAAGGGGGCACTTGATGCACTTACATCATGAGGTGTCCAGAGGCGAAAACATCAGCCCATGCGCACATGGCTGAGAGGGTTGAACGCTACCCGTGCACACGAGGTTCTAGGACCACGTCCACACAGTGTGTCTAGAGAGCTATCCACTAGACTCGTGTGCACGGGGTCTAAGACCCCGTGCACATGAAGTGACCAGAAAATTTTCGGCACACTGCCATGAGGCACACACAGAGAACACAAAGTGGATGGATGCAAGGAACTTTCTCAATGGTAGGTGTAGGAAGGCTAGTGTCTGAGTATCGGGTGTTCCCACACCGCCATTCTCTCACCTTGACCCCTCGGTAGTGCAGTTTCCCTACGACACAAATCAAACCGAAATAAAACCTTTGGGTCATTGGAAAACCATGATCTTTTTGAAGTGTGTGTGTTGGGGGGGGGGGGGTCAACCATCTACATAATAAACAACCTTCACTACAAAAAATACACTTCCGTGATGATACGTGTTTGTCACAGTGGGTCACCTTTTCTGTCATGTATGTACATCCATGACGATATTATGACACAATCAAGATAGTCATACCTGTGCTGTTGTAGAAGTGTTCCATGACAATACCAAAATTATCATCACGGAAGTGTTCACTTCCATGACGATAAATGATGCGTCATGGAAGTGCTTTCGTCAAGGGTAACCGACACGTGCCATCCACCGTAACGGGTCACCGTTAAGCTATCGGGTCCGGTTTTGGATCCGATAACCCATTAACAGCCCAGACCAATGGGGATTTTCCATGTGTAAAATTAGCATTGGCTGAAGGAAACACATGTCAGCTCGTCATTGGGTCAGATAGATGCCTATGATATGTCAACACGTGCGACGGCCCAACACTGGCCCATTTAGCTTACAAAGGCCGGCCCGTTTGACTTGGTCAAAAGTTAGCGGGCCGGCCCATGAAAAGCCTGTTAACGGTATGTTCGCATATGGTCCATTTTACGGCCCGGTAACTCACGACCCATTAGGGCCTTCCCGAAATCGGCCCAACAGCGTCATGTGGGCCGTCGAATATAACACCAGTCTGTTTCACTTTCGGCCCATGTATGGCCCACAACGTCTTTCGGCCTATATGAGGCCTTTCGTATCTTTAGGCCCTTTAGTGGCCCACGGTGACTCTAGCCCATAATGAACAGTAAATTTCTTTGTACCCATTAACGACCCATGATTCATATGGGCCGTTTCCAGCCCGTGTTAGCTTTCGGCCTACTGACGGCCCATACGTTCTTGGGCTCCTTTCCGGCCCTTGATTACTTCTGGCCCGTTACTAGCTTGTTCCCCTAATGGGCCAAATTCGGCCCGTGTTTAGAATCGACCCATTTGTGGCATGTTAACCCGTTGCGCCATTTCCAGCCCGTCCTATATTCTGGCCCATTAACGACCCGTTATGCCTGTGACAGAATTAAGCCTTTGCTATCTTCCGGCCTGTTAACGGCCCGTTACCGTGCTGGCCCGATACCAATTATGCCTGTTTACGGCCCATGTGAACCCATTTATCCGATGGCCGGAGGCCCACCGATTATACGGCCCATTGGAGGCCCATTTATCTGATGGCCCGTAGGAGGCCCATGGATCCTACGGCCTGTAGCAAGCTCAAGGTTACCACGGTACGTATATGGCCCATGGTTGTTGCGACCACTAGCAAACCAGGGAAAAAGAAGAGTAGGAAATAAATAAGTCCAAAACTAACGCTAGGCTATTAAGGCGATTGCATAGATTACATCAACTGGGCATCAAAGTTCGCCACCAGTGCAAATATAGGGAACACCCTACACTATACAAAAATGGCTTGTTGTTTTCTTCAGCCGGTGGCTGCACGTTAAGAACAAATTTTGTATCGCAACAAAACAAATTACAACCACAAAACAAAAGGAAGGTTGGCATAAAAGTTAACAGTCTGGCAGATAAATGCACCACCAGAAGTTCAGAAGCTCAATTCATTTGACCTGGTTGTTACGTTTTCATGCTGTATTGTCCGATGGAGCACCATAACCTTCGCCTTCATTCTCTTAGGCTCCTGAACAACATAGCAAATGTCTGATAGTCTGGCTTCAAAACCATGCATATCTTGACGACATCGAACAATGGCTGTCCTTGTTTCACAAAGCTTGCCTATCTTGATCATGAGCCAGTTTGGACGAGATTGCCTTAACAACCAACCCAGTATTATGCAGGAACATGCTTTTGGCACTGTTAGTGGACAGGTACTGACCCACTGCAGCAAGAGGTGACATTGCGGTTATACTTGCCTCGTCACCTTCAGAAGGTGGCGGTTCCATCATTTTTTCCATAGCTTGCTGAAAAGTTGAGTTTTTTTACATTAGTAGTACCAAAACAAAAGATATTAAGGAGGCGGCAAAACCAAACAAAACAACTTTGGTCTATATACAGAAGTTATTCTGGTGAACCTGTGTAAAATATTAGTTGTATTTTACTGCAAAGTACATAATAAAACCAGGTTCCAAACATATGACCATGTACCATGGCTAATGTATTGTCATTTCTTCACATTGTATTGACAACTATGGATAAAGAGACAAAGTTTATAATACGGTAAGCATAGTATGACAACATTCATATCACAAAACAATTGAGAACAGACAAATAGGCAATTGTAACATTGTGTGGGCAAGTCCAGCACGGAACTAGATTACAGATCAAGATCAAAGGAACATCACTCCTCTCTTTTAAACCTTGTAAGGTGCAATGATACGATAAGACAATTGTGTATAAAATTGAAAAGAGTAATAGACATTGGCTGCAAACCATGAAGTTCAATGCACGAGTCAGATTAAGTAGTAGTTAAAAGGCATGAGGATTAAGGACTTACAATAGCGACTTTGACTGGTGTAGTCATGCCCTTCGTCTTGCCGGTGTGACGGTCCTTGAAGATTTCCACAACATTTGGTTCAGGTACTTTTTGGTCCTTGCAGGTTTTCCTCTGCATTTGGAACAAGTCAATATAGATCTGATAATATGGCACAACGAAAAGAGTGAAACAACAGCTAATTACAAGAGCCTCGCAGTGTGCAATATAGCTACGAGATCCTGTCGTCTGTTGGAATTTCACTTTCGTACGATTGGCCTTGTTGTTTGAATAGTTCACCTACAAGAAGATAGATTTGTGAGGCACATGCATAAATAGGAGTTCAACATGTGATATGATCACATATATATAATGTACCTGATACTTTTGATTAGACCAGTGTTTAACGAGGCCTCTTCGGTCTTCATCCGGTATATTTTCCACTGGAGATGTTTGGGCAAGTTCACTATTAGCCTTGCGTTCAAAGTGAGATTTCCTCAAGTTATACCGATACTGTCGCAGAGCAGACTTGAAAACATGAGTGCAAGCTTGTCTGGTTGCATCATCTTGGCTATCCAACTTGAACCTCATCTGTTGAAAATTATGGGAGTCTCATTATTAGCAACCTAGAAAGTATGGGACAGAACAAGATGATATTACTAGTTTGCATACATAACCATGCTTACAGATAAATGGTCGAGGAAGGTGTTGAACTGGGTTTCATCTTTGTCATTCCTATACTGAATCCATGTTGGGAGGATACGTGCATGACACCTAACGACAACTGCTGCCTCTGATACTAACTTGGCTGACTCTATAGCATCGCGTGGCCTTTTTAACCTGTCTCAAAATAGATCTCCATTCTTCCTCCTCTAGATTTAGTTAACCTATCGAGTATTATCCTGATGTTTGTTTCCTCTTGCGCCTAGGTTCTAGTCCAACAGCGAACATAGGAAGTGTTAGTGTACATCAAACTGTGAGACTACATATAAAGAAGCATGCAACTGTAACTTGACTCCAGCAACTACCTTCTTGCTGTTGAAGCTCACAAGGTTCATCTGATCTTGCCAACTCGTCTTGTATCAAGAGTGCTCCTGAAGTAGTCTCAGGTGGCAAGGGAGCTTGGGAATGTCCCGCTAGCTGAGTTGACAAACGAGTAACTCGTGAAGCTGGTGGTACCGTGGAAGGTGTTGCAACAATTAGGGCCGTCTCTGCTTGTTTGGTGGCAGCTATTACTTTCTGTTTGGCTTGTTTTGTAGCTTGTGTAGCACGGGATACCCCGTTTGTACAATTTTCCGCTGGACTTTGACCTTCTATTGCACCATCGGTACCAGTAGAATCTGCATAATTCTTCCGCTTCCGCTTCCGTGTGTCCTTAGTACTAACACCATCCCCTGTCATTCTGTGTTCCTTCCTCTTTCTCCGTGCCATGTTAAGTCAAGCCGACAAGAAAAATGAATAAAAATTTAGTTCTTCAGAACAAATTGATGCGTGATACAGACGAACTGAACTTTGATGTCAGACAACCACATGATTGGAGGATGTAATATGTACGAAAAACAGGACATCATGAGATAATCAGAACTATGATGTGTGAACTGAGCAGAAGGCATTTCACTAAATTAGAAACAATGCAATGGAAGGTAGACACAATATGAAAGATGCTACAAATATCGCTCTGCCAAGTTAATAGTGTCTCGTCATAACTGGCATTTAAACAAATGTGACGCAGTACAAGAAATAAATCATATGCAGGATGCAAACAACATCACACTGCCAAGTTAAAGGTCTCTCGTCATTAGTGACATTGCATATTCACAGCATTGCATATTCACAGCTTATGATGTGTAAACTAAGCTGAAGGCATTTCAAAAATTAGAAGCAATGAAAACTAGACACCATATGTAAGACGCAACGTATATCACTCTACCAAGTTAAAACTGTCTCGTCATTAGTGCCACAGTACTGCAAGATACTACTAACGCGACACTACGATCAGAGACCCTTTGCCGAAACTGTGTGCGATGCAATAATCGCAGACGGTGGTGTAAAAAACCCGTCAAAAAAGGTGCAAAATGTTTGCGATGGCGGAGCCATCAAACATGGTTCAGATTTTAGTTGCGTGTGCGATGCAGGGCACACGGTTAATCCATTCAAACTGTTTGCGATGAGGCAGAACAACAGAAATGGGCAGCCATATCAATGTGTGTGCTATGCAGGACACACGGTTAATCCATTCGAACTGTTTGCGATGAGGTAGGACAACATAAACGGGCAGCCATATCAATGTGTGTGCGATATATGGCATACGGTTCACTCGGACGAACTGTTTTCGATTAGGGAACACAACATAAACAGTTCAACTTAATAAGATGTGTGTGATATGCGGCATACAGTTCACATGGATGAACTATTTGCGATGAGCCAAAAGAACACAACGAGTCGTGTAAACAAGATGTGTGTGATACGTGGCAAACAGCCGACTCGGATGAACTGTTTGCGATGAGAAATTACAACACAGACGGTCAATACAGTTACTTCGTGTGCGATTCTGTGTGTACAAAAACTTTGAAAAATGCAAACTAGTTGCTTGCGGTGGCTATGAGTATCGCACACGATGCATCTGCGAGTACTCGTGTGCGATGATCAGTATGTTACACATACGTTTCCTTATGTTAACATGTGTGTGAATTTGCAATATGGAGAGTTAATATGCAAATGCCTTCTGGACATCGGGCACATGCTTAAACTCAATGAACTGTGTTCGATACTAATACTTTCCATGAAAATTTATGAACTTGGGTAACAACATTTGAGTAACATATATATAGTGGTTACACTATTCAACAAAAGGAGGATCTTCGTAACACGGTTTTGACAACCATATGGTCCATATCTACATACTTAACATAGTAACAACTATCACATTTTAAGAGGCTAAGGGCCAACAACCATATGGTCCATATCTACATACTTAACATATATAGTAACAACTAGCACATTTTAAGAGGCTGAGGGCCAACAACCACAACTATCCACTAGAAGCAGCTTGATCACGACGACTTGGCATCTCGTCAATGAAAAGGAAGAGCCCTCCTGTGCCTTGGTAGAGCATGAGTAGAACAGTGTCTCCAATTTTCCAATATGGATGCATTGCCACGAGAAGCGAGAACTTGTTAATTTGAATGGCTCCATTTTTGCGAGAAATGCAGTACCTTGCAATCACTTTGGCGTTATTAGCAGGCACAAGTGTAATTCGACCACGCCGGGAAATCGATCCAGGAACTGCTACAGGGGGCAATTTCTGTTGACATGTAGAATAAAAACCAATTGTAACATATCGTTGAAGATATATATAGTTTATGAGCATCAACATTAAAATAAGACTTTTTACCAGCGTTTTGTGCACACAATTGGTCTTGTTCAGTGTGTGCACCATAGGTCTAATTAATCCCATCCAAAATCCAGCGTTCATACGTTGTGCTATCTCTGTCAGATTATCAACAAAGTTTATGACATGCTTCAAGTCCTTCAAGTGAAATTTGGTACGCTTAGTAACATACAGATCATTCACTATGCATCCAACTCCTGCTTAAAAGGTGGAAAGGTATTATTTATTCAGAACATGGTAGAAGAATATATAGTGCACATAAATTGGTAAATAGAATTTGTTACTGCCTAGGAATGGAGTCAGAATATGATATCACAATTGGTTGCTTAAATAGTGATCAATTAGTCAGAACAAATACCCCAATTTTGCTAAGTAATACGACAGCATGGAGAAAGTTGAAAGGACACTAACCTCGATCAGACTTTGATCAGCTGATGACATTCGGGAAGTAAACATCCATGTTAATTAGACCAGGCTATGGTGCACACACTAGAATTTTATTGCCAGCTTTCAGTTCATAACACTTAGACATTTTTCTCCAAAGGTCCGCATTAAAATAGGAGTGACCATATTTATCAAGTTTTACGCTAACCGTCATTGTAAATCCATGCTGCATTGTCAATATGACATCCTGGGAGTCATCAACAAAGTAAAGCCCAAGATTTCCTTCTACTCATGTTCTTGCAAAGCAAGGGATGTACTGCTTGAAATGAAAATTAAGATCGCAAATTAGATATATTGAAATAACAGAGCAAGATGCAAATATGGGAGTAACTGATAGAACAGATCAATATATAGATGAAAGCAAAGTACAAAAATATAGAATTAAAAATAGATAAGGTAACAGAGATTTGATGCAAATATATAGACAATGTAACAACAGACGGTATATGTTCACAAATTTAGGCCATGCCGACCGTGGTAGGTTGAGATTGAACATATCGAGCGCTCCCTGAAGTCATCCGGAATGGTGGGATAGAACTTCGTTTCCGACTGGCCACGACCACAGTTGCCCGATTTGTGCTCGCACTGTGGACACATGAATGAACACCCACGAATCAGCTAGAACAAAAATGATTCCACGGTAATTTCCGCCGGTTGATTAACAGCGACAGACGAACTGCGATAAGAGATGAGTGAATATTTCGCTAAGTTGATTACCTTCTCCATGAGAAAAATCCCCAGCCCAATCCCGGAGAAACCCCAGTCGACCAGAGTCTAGAATGTCGGTGCAGATAGGCGACGGAAAGCGGTAGCGGCGAAATCCCGTGCCATTTGGAGCGCGACCGACGCCCGCCGCCAACAGCCGTCGAGCTTAGGGTGTAGAGTTGCGAAGGAGTCCGCGGCGAGTGAGTGGGGACGAAGTGGGCGAGGGTTTTCTTTTTCCTTTTGCATGTGTGAGTGAACACACACGGTTCATAGAGGCGGCAAAGATGAATCGTGTGCGATAGTAAATCACCGAGATTGAATGGGAATCCAAATTTCCTTTGTCCTTCATCCATGATTTTTTTTCTAGGGTGAACATAAACCCGGCTAATCACCGTGTTCAAATTTGACACTTTTCCGGGTTCATTTACAATATTTAGGGGATTATGTGCATTTTGTAGGCATTAATGCACATAATTCAAATTCAAATAATTGGTGCTTGAAAAGGTGCACAAGAACGTTCTGGATAAATCATACTCGTGGTATTTCGTAATTTCTCAAGCCTTTTACAAGGAATGCGCACATATTTCAATGGAATGTGTGGCAATAGTCAACCACAAACGCGTCATTTACTGGGTTATTGATACGTCTCCAACGTATCTATAATTTATGAAGTATTCATGCTATTATATTATCCTTCTAGGATGTTTTATATGCATTTATATGCTATTTTATATGATTTTTGGGACTAACCTATTAACCTAGAGCCCAGTTTCAGTTTCTGTTTTTTCCTTGTTTTTGAGTATCGCAGAAAAGAAAAACCAAACGGAGTCCAATTGACCTGAAACTTGACGGAGCTTATTTTTGGACCAGAAGAAGGCCATGGAGTAAAAGAGTTGGGCCAGAAGAGTCCCGGGCTACCCACGAGGGTGGGAGGCGCGCCCCCTACCTCGTGGACAGCCCGGAGACCCCCCTGACTTGTTCCCGACTCCAACACCTCTTATATAACCCCAAACTTCCAGAAAGAAACCTAGATCGGGAGTTCCGCCGCCGCAAGCCTCTATAGCCACCGAAAACCAATATAGACCCGTTCCTGCACCCTGCCGGAGGGGTATCCCTCACCGGTGGCCATCTTCATCATCCTGGCGCTCTCCATGATGAGGAGGGAGTAGTTCACCCTCGGGGCTGAGGGTATGTACCAGTAGCTATGTGTTTGATCTCTCTCGTGTTCTTGAGGTGATACGATCTTGATGTATCGCGAGCTTTGCTATTATAGTTGGATCTTATGATGTTTCTCCCCCTCTACTCTCTTGTAATGGATTGAGTTTTCCCTTTGAAGTTATCTTATCGGATTGAGTCTTTAAGGATTTGAGAACACTTGATATGTCTTTGCATGTGCTTATCTGTGGTGACAATGGGATATTCACGTGATCTACTTGATGTATGTTTTGGTGATCAACTTGCGGGTTCAGTGACCTTCTGAACTTATGCATAGGGGTTGGCACACGTTTTCGTCTTGACTCTCCGATAGAAACTTTGGGGCACTCTTTGAAGTTCTTTGTGTTGGTTGAATAGATGAATCTGAGATTGTGTGATGCATATCATATAATCATACCCACGGATACTTGAGGTGACATTGGAGTATCTAGGTGACATTAGGGTTTTGGTTGATATGTGTCTTAAGGTGTCATTCTAGTATGAACTCTTGAATAGATTGATCCGAAAGAATAACTTTGAGGTGGTTTCGTACCCTACAATAATCTCTTCGTTTGTTCTCCGCTATTAGTGACTTTGGAGTGACTCTTTGTTGCATGTTGAGGGATAGTTATATGATCCAGTTATGTTATTATTGTTGAGAGAACTTGCACTAGTGAAAGTATGAACCCTAGGCCTTGTTTCCTAGCATTGCAATACCGTTTACGCTCACTTTTATCGCTTGTTACCTTGCTGTTTTTATATTTTCAGATTACAAAAACCTATATCTACCATCCATATTGCACTTGTATCACCATCTCTTCGCCGAACTAGTGCACCTATACAATTTACCATTGTATTGGGTGTGTTGGGGACACAAGAGACTCTTTGTTATTTGGTTGCAGGGTTGTTTGAGAGAGACCATCTTCATCCTACGCCTCCCACGGATTGATAAACCTTAGGTCATCCACTTGAGGGAAATTTGCTACTGTCCTACAAACCTCTGCACTTGGAGGCCCAACAACGTCTACAGGAAGAAGGTTGTGTAGTAGACATCAAGCTCTTTCTGGCGCCGTTGCCGGGGAGGTGAGTGCTTGAAGGTATATCTTTAGATCTTGCAATCGAATCTTTTAGTTTCTTGTTTTATCACTAGTTTAGTCTATAAAAGAAAACTACAAAAAATGGAATTAAGGTTGCCTCATATGCTTCATCTTTTTAATGTCTTTTGTTAAAATGATGGGAAGGAAAATTGTGCTCAAGTACTAGAAGAAGAATTACGTAGAATGCTTGGCATAAAATATGTGAATGATGAGCATGATTGCAATGTTGTTAGTATGAATTCTTTGAATACCCATGATGCTAATGATATGCAAAGCCGCAAGCTTGCGGATGCTATGTTTGATGAAGATGATATGTTTAGTCCCCCAAGTTTTGATGAGCAAATTTATTATGATGAAAGCATGCCTCCTATTTATGATGATTATTGTGATGACACGTATGCTATAAAGAAATATAACCATGAAACTTGTCATCATGATTTTAATTTTCAATTGGATTATGCTTCACATGATAGTTATTTTGTTGAGTTTGCTCCCACTACTATTGATGAGAATAAATTTGCTTATGTGGAGAGTAGTAAAATTTCTATGCAAGTAGATCATGAAAAGAATGCCATATGTGCTGGTTATATGGTTGAATTCATTCATGATTCTACTGAAAATTATTATGAGAGAGGATCATATGCTTCTACATATTGCAATAATATCAAGTTTCCTCTCTATGTGTTGAAAATCTTGAAGATTTGCTTGTTTTGCCTTCCTATGCTAGTTGATTATTGTTCTCATAAGTTGTTTGCTCACAAAATCCCTATGCATAGGAAGTGGGTTAGACTTAAATGTGTTAGTAATATGCTTCATGATGCTCTCTTTATGTTTCAATTCTTATCTTTTATGTGAGCATCATTAAAATCATCATGCCTAGCTAAAAAGGCAATAAAGAAAAGCGCTTGTTGGGAGACAACCCAATATTTACCTTTCCTGTTTTTGTGTGTTCACATGATTAAGCTACTGTATTAATCATGCTTTATAGATTTTGTTTCAATAAAGTGTCAAGTAGAACCTTTGGGAAGACTTGGGTGAAAGTTAATGTGATCTTGCTGTAAAAAACAGAAACTTTTGCGCTCACGAGATTAGATGCCATTTTTTACTGGAGAGTGCTTTTAGGTTGATTCTTTTTGAAGATGATTAATAGACAAATTCCTCATGTCCACCAATTTATTTCAGAATTTTTGGAGTTACAAAAGTATTCGAATGATACAGATTACTACAGACTGTTCTGTTTTTGACAGATTCTGTTTTCTATGTGTTGTTTGCTTATTTTGATGAATCTATGAGTAGTATCGGAGGGTATGAACCATAGAGAAGTTGGAATACAGTAGATATTACACCAATATGAATTTAGAATGAGTTCACAACAGTACCTAAGTGGTGATTTATTTTCTTATACTAACGGAGCTTACGAGTTTTCTGTTAAGTTTTGTGTTGTGAAGTTTTCAAGTTTTGGGTAAAGATTCGATGGACTATGGAATAAGGAGTGGAAAGAGCCTAAGATTGGGGATTACCAAGGCACCCCAAGGTAATATTCAAGGACAACCAAGAGCCTAAGCTTGGGGATGCCCCGGATGGCATCCCCTCTTTCGTCTTCGTTCATCGGTAACTTTACTTGGAGCTATATTTTTATTCACCACATGATATGTGTTTTGCTTGGAGCGTCATTTTATTTTTGTTAGTATTTGCTTGCTGTTATTTATATTAATGTTTTTCATCTCTAGTTTCAATAAAAATGTCAAGGATAGCTTTTACCATGCTTATTTTGCATGTATACATCTTGCTGTTTCAAAACAGAAAGTTTACCGCTGTTGCAAAAATTCCCTAGAAAAGTCAGAATATGATAAAATGTTGAAACTTTTTGCATAATAAGCTCTGATAAATTTTCTACAGTGTGGTAGAATTTCATAATGTTTGGAGTTAGGGAAGTATGATGAATCTTGCATTCTTTACAGACTGTACTGTTTTGGCAGATTGCTGTTATGTTTGCATTGTTTGCATACGTTTGCTTGTTTAATGATTCTATTTGAGGATAGGAGTATTAAATATGCAGAGGCATTTAGTATGCAATGTTGAATAATAATATTAGTGATTTGTTAGAGTACAAAATGATAAGGTTTTTGCATTGGTTTATACTAACTTATCTCACGAGTTCTTGTTGATGTTGGTGTGGATGAAGCTTTCGAGATTTAGGAAACCGTGATATGGGAGGAATTAAGGAGACACAAAAGCTCAAGCTTGGGGATGCCCAAGGCACCCCAAGATAATATTCCAATAAGTCTCAAGCATCTATGCTTGGGGATGCCCCGGTAGGCATCCCACCTTTCTTCTTCAACAATTATCGGTTAGTATCGGTTGAGCCTAAGTTTTTGCTTCTTCACATGATGAGTGCTATCCCTGAAATGTCATTTTATTTTGTTTTGCTTGTTGTTTGAATAATATCCCAAGATCTGAAATTCTTAAATGAGAGAGAGTCTTCACAAAGCTACATAATTATTTAACTACTCATTGATCTTCACTTATATCTTTTTGGAGTAGTTTGTCATTTACTCGTGTGCTTCACTTATATCCTATGAGTAAATGGTTGAATGATTTGAATGTCATAAATCTGAAATTATATATGTTTCATATGCCTTTCCCATGGGGAGTAATGTCTTCACATATAAGAAGTAGAGGTGGTAAATTTTTTGAAGGTTAGCAAACATTGTATTGGTCACTTGAACAATTCATGAAAGAATATTGAAGGAAGAGAGATTTCACATATAAATATACTATCTTGGACATCTTCTATGATTGTGAGCCCCATTAATTATTTTCAAACCTGAGCAAATTAGTTGAAGTTGGACAAGGAAGACAACATAATGAGTTATGCTTGGGTATATTTGTATAGAAGTTATATTGTTATGGATCCTCTAACATGTGGTGCTTGCTATTTAGAATCCTTTGCTAGCCAAAATATCTGTACTAAGCGGGAATACTGCTTGTGCATCCAAATTCCTTGAACCAAGTTTCTTCCATGAGTGTCCACCATATCTACCTATATGCAGAATTTACCTGTCGTTCCAAGTAAATTTGCATGTGCCAAACTCTAAACCTTCAAATAATAATCTATTTTGTATGCCCGAATCGCTCATGTAGCGACTAGGGGCTATCATTATCTTCCATGCTAGGTGGGTTATTCTCACGATGAGTGGACTCCGTTCATCATTCACGAGAAAATGGCTGGTAACTGGGATGCCCAGTCCTATGCTCAAAAGATCAAAAACAAATCCGCAAATAATTTAAACAAAACTCCGCCAGGATTGTTGATAGTTGGACGGCACCCGTTGTTTCGGACAAGCCGTGGAGTGTGATTGTTGGTGGAGGGGGAGTAAAATCTTTACCTTTCTGTTTGGGAACTGCCTATAATGTATCTAGTATGGAAGATATTGGGAACTCTTGGTCGTTATGTTGACAATGAAGGCATACCTCTCAAAATTATTTTCATCTCTGTTTTAGCTTCGAGCTCTGGCACCTCTGCAAATCCCTGCTTCCCTCTACGAAGGGCCTATCTTTTACTTTTATGCAAGAGACAGTAGTATTCCTTCTCATTCCAACCTACTTTTTAGTTGGCAAGCATCATGTGGTGGAGAAAGATCTAAGCATATATGGCCATTCAAATATATTTGATCATGAATTATTATTATTGACAATCATCTATATGATAAATAAGTTGGGAGGCGAAACATTAAGCCCCTATCTTTCTCTGTGTTCGATGGATGCTATTTGTTCTAAAAATATGCTTTGAGTGGTAGCAATCATGGAAGACTATATGATAGTTCAGTATGTGGGATTTGCTAAATCAAATCTCTTACATAGACCCTTCCTGAAAATAAGATGAATTGCAATTGTTTGATGACTGAGAACTGTTTGTTAGTTTTCAAGAAAGTTTATGATCTATACTTTAACATGTGAATAGCTTGTTACTTGATCATGAGAAGCTTTATGATATGAGCTACTGTTATGACATAAATGATGCTAGAAAAGGTGATTGAAATTATCATTGATCAAACTTGTGCACCTGCTAGCATTCACATTTCATAAATTATTTATTTTATCATTTGCCTACTCGAGGACGAGCAGGAATTAAGCTTGGGGATGTTGATACGTCTCCAACGTATCTATAATTTATGAAGTATTCATGCTATTATATTATCCTTCTACGATGTTTTATATGCATTTATATGCTATTTTATATGATTTTTGGAACTAACCTATTAACCTAGAGCCCAGTGCCAGTTTCTGTTTTTTCCTTGTTTTTGAGTATCACAGAAAAGGAAAACCAAACGGAGTCCAATTGACCTGAAACTTGACGGAGCTTATTTTTGGACAAGAAGAAGGCCATGGAGTAAAAGAGTTGGGTCAGAAGAGTCCCAGGCTGCCCACGAGGGTGGGAGGCGCGCCCACCCCCCTGGGCGCGCCCCCCTACCTCGTGGACAGCCCGGAGACCCCCCTGACTTCTTCCCGACTCCAACACCTCTTATATAACCCCAAACTTCCAGAAAGAAACCTAGATCGAGAGTTCCGCCACAGCAAGCCTCTGTAGCCACCGAAAACCAATCTAGACCCATTCTAGCACCCTGCCGGAGGGGGGATCCCTCACCGGTGGCCACCTTCATCATCCCGGCGCTCTCCATGACGAGGAGGGAGTAGTTCACCCTCGGGGCTGAGGGTATGTACCAGTAGCTATGTGTTTGATCTCTCTCTCTCTCTCTCTCTCTCTCTCTCTCTCGTGTTCTTGAGGTGATACGATCTTGATGTATCGCGAGCTTTGCTATTATAGTTGGATCTTATGATGTTTCTCCCCCTCTACTCTCTTGTAATGGATGAGTTTTCCCTTTGAAGTTATCTTATCGGATTGAGTCTTTAAGGATTTGAGAACACTTGATGTATGTCTTTGCATGTGCTTATCTGTGGTGACAATGGGATATTCACGTGATCTACTTGATGTATGTTTTGGTGATCAACTTGCGGGTTCAGTGACCTTCTGAACTTATGCATAGGGGTTGGCACACGTTTTCGTCTTGACTCTCCGGTAGAAACTTTGGGGCACTCTTTGAAGTTCTTTGTGTTGGTTGAATAGATGAATCTGAGATTGTGTGATGCATATCGTATAATCATACCCACGGATACTTGAGGTGACATTGGAGTATCTAGGTGACATTAGGTTTTTGGTTGATATGTGTCTTAAAGTGTTATTCTAGTACAAACTCTTGTATAGATCTATCCGAAAGAATAACTGAGGTGGTTTCGTACCCTACAATAATCTCTTTTGTTCTCCGCTATTAGTGACTTTGGAGTGACTCTTTGTTGCATGTTGAGGGATAGTTATATGATCCAGTTATGTTATTATTGTTGAGAGAACTTGCACTAGTGAAAGTATGAACCCTAGGCCTTGTTTCCTAGCATTGCAATACCGTTTACGCTCACTTTTATCGCTTGCTACCTTGCTGTTTTTATATTTTCAGATTACAAAAACCTATATCTACCATCCATATTGCACTTGTATCACCATCTCTTCGCCGAACTAGTGCACCTATACAATTTACCATTGTATTGGGTGTGTTGGGGACACAAGAGACTCTCTGTTATTTGGTTCCAGGGTTGCTTGAGAGAGACCATCTTCATCCTACGCCTCCCACGGATTGATAAACCTTAGGTCATCCACTTGAGGGAAATTTGCTACTGTCCTACAAACCTCTGCACTTGGAGGCCCAACAACGTCTACAAGAAGAAGGTTGTGTAGTAGACATCAGTTATCAACTATAGAACAATTAAATACGTGCTTGAAAAACATGATGCCTGGCATGGAGCCCTGTTATGGCCTCACCGTGCCCTGGTTAAAAGCTGAGAAGGTTTGATTTATGTCGTCATGCACACCCTTCATAAATTGAACCATCACCGAGGAAGTTCAATGCTTTCGAGAGGGAAATCACCAAGATTTAAGGGGAATCAAAATTTCCGTCCTAGTTTGTCATTCGGTTTTTTTCCAACGATCAACATACCACCTCAAATGCAACGTGTTCAAATTTGACATTTTTCCGAACTCATTTACCATATTTAGGGGATTATGTGCATTTTCTAGGCATTAATTATGCACATAATTCAAATTCGAACAATCAGTGCATGAAAAGGTGCACAAGAACGGTCTAGAAAACCATGCTCATGTTATATAGTACATTCTCATGCCTTTTACAAGGAATGGGCAGATATTTCAAGGAAATGTGTGGCAATAGTCAACCATAAACGCGTCGTTTACTAGGTTAACAAATATACAAAAATGAAATACATGCTTGGAAAACATGACGCCTGGTGTGGTGCCATGGTATGGCCTCACCGTGCCCTGGTAAAAATGTCGACATGCGCGCCTTTCATAAATCGAACCATCATCGAGGAAGTTTCATGGTTTTGAGGGGGAAATCACCAAGATTGAAGGGGGGTCCAAATTTCCTTTGTCCTTTGTCCACGAGTTTTTTTTTCTATGATGAACATACAACCTGCAAATCACCGTGTTCTATTTTGGCACTTTTCCGGGTTCATTTGCCATATTTAGGGGATTATGTGCATTTACTAGGCATTAATGCACATAATTCAAGTTCAAACAATTGGCGCATGAAAGGGTGCACAAGAACGGCCTGGAAAACCATGCTCGTGCCATTTAGTAAATTCTCATGCCTTTTACAAGGAATGGGCAGGTATTTCGATGAAATGTGTGGCAATGGTCAACCACAAATGTTTGTTTTTTGGGTTTTCAACTATAGAAAAAATGAAATAAATGCTTGAAAAACATGACGCCTAGCATGGTGCCATGGTATGACCTCACCATGCCCTGGTAAAAATTTGAGAAGGTTTGGCTTATGTCGTCATGCACACCCTTCATAAATCGAACCATGACCGAGGAAGTTCCATGCTTTCGAGAGGGAAATCCCCAAGATTGAAGGGGAATCCAAATTTCCGTCCTAGTTTGTCATTTAGTTTTTTTCCAACGATCAACGTACCGCCTCAAATGCAACGTGTTCAAATTTGACATTTTTCCGGGCTCATTTACCATATTTATGGGATTATGTGCATTTTCTAGGCATTAATGGACATAATTCAAATTCGAACAATCGATGCATGAAAAGGTGCACAAGAACGGTCTGGAAAACCATGCTCGTGTTATTTAGTACATTCTCATGCCATTTACAAGGAATGGGTAGATATTTCAAGGAAATGTGTGGCAATAGACAACCATAAACACGTCGTTTACTAGGTTAACAACTATATAAAAAAATGAAGCACATGGTTGGAAAACATGATGCCTGGCGTGGTGCCATGGTATGGCCTCACCATGCCCTAGTAAAAATTGGAGAATGTTTTCCTTATGTCGTGATGCACCCTTTCATAAATCGAACCATCGCCAAATAAGTTTCATGGTTTCGAGGGGGAAATCACCAAGATTCAAGGGAGGGTGGGAGGGTCCAAATTTCCTTTGTCCTTTGTCCATGAGTTTTTTTTCTACGATGAACATACAACCTGCAAATCACCGTCTTCAAATTTGGCACTTTTCCGGGTTCATTTGCCATATTTAGGGGATTATGTGCATTTCCTAGGCATTAATGCCAACAATTCAAGTTCAAACAATCGGTGCATGAAAGGGTGCACAAGAACGGCCTGGAAAACCATGCTTGTGCCATTTAGTAAGTTCTCATGCCTTTTACAAGGAAGGGACATATATTTCGATGAATTGTGTGGCAATAGTCAACCACAAACGTTTGTTTATTGGGTTTTCAACTATAGAAAAAATGAAAATAAATGCTTGCGCCTTTCATGGTGTGCCATGGTATGACCTCACCATGCTCTGGTAAAAATTTGAGAAGGTTTTTCTTATGTCGTCATGCACGTCCTTCATAAATCGAACCATCACCAAAGATGTTCCATGCTTTCGAGAGGGAAATCACCAAGATTGAAGGGGAATCCAAATTTTCTTCGTTCTTTGCCCTTGAGTTTTTTTCTACGACGAACATACACCCTGTAAACCACCGTATTCAAATTTGGTATTTTTCCGGGCTCATTTACCATATTTAGGGGATTATGTGCATTTTCTAGGCATTTAGCGCATATAAATCCAATCCAGCTACAGGTGCACGGGTGTGATGTGAGGAACATGGATTGCCGTTCGATCGTGGTGCATCCTATGATGCACACGCGCGATCCGTGTGGCTGGGGTTCCGGCCAATCATAATGCAACACACAATAGGCTCATCGCACACTCTTTCCGGAAGCGCGGAGATGAACCGTGTGCGATAATGAACGAGCAAAATTGTAAGGGAAGCCAAATTTCTGTTGTTGTTTGTCGTTGAGCTCTTGACTACCACCGCACCATACGGCTGCTCGGCTCCTCCGTCCCAGAGCTCTCTCTAGGCATCGTTCATGGCACCGCGGCGCACAGTAACTGGTAAGGAAGCGATGGCATCTCGCCACGCCGAGTTCATCGCCGCCGGTGGCCAGACAGTTACATGGGCGGACTTTGAGGCTGCCATGGCCGAATGGGAGGTGGATCTAGAGGCGGCCAAAGCCACACAGAAGGAGCGGAAGAGGCAGAAAGCACTCAAGAAAAGAGAGTCCCGCCGCCGCAAGAAAAAAGAGGCCGCACACCATGGTGAGGAGAGCTTGGCGGAGATCGAAGCACGGTGGGCTGCTGCCTACAAGGCCGGGAAGGAGAACGCCGGCGTCTGGCCAGTATGCCCCGGTGGCAGCATGTTAGAAGTAGTTTAAGTTTGTAGTATTAGAGCAAATTACCAGTAGTACTTTAAGTTTGTAGTATTAACGTACAATGTTGGTAAGAGCATCCTTTGAGGGCTTTGAGCATTGATTAGCATGTGTGCCCGTGTGCGTTTTTTTACGTTAATCATTAGAAGATCACAAAACACACGGTTTCTATGCCGTACCCGTCTGCGTTTTTTTGCATTAATAATCCATAAGTCAGTTACCTGTGCGATGTTTCCTAATAAACCAGGAGTACCATTGACCGAAAAAACAACTACACGTGTACATTTTTTTGGAGACGGGATCTGCCAACTTTCTTTTTTCTCGCACACGAGTGTTTTACGCGCTTCGTCTGTGTTGTGTGTTCCCCCGCCCAAGTTTCATGTTTCGCAGCGAAATTTTCATTAGGCGCGCGAATTCAGAATTTATTCCTCCAACCACATCCCCACCCTCGGTATCCCCCCTCGCGCCTTCCCCTACCGGCATCTCAAACCGCCACCGCCGCAACACAGCTTCAACCACATATACATTCTGCTCGGATCCAGTCAGGTAACCCACCAATCTCTATCACGGCCCCTGCCTGATTGCTTAAATGGCGCCTGTGAAACATCCTCATGCCTCAAAATCCCCACCGCCAGGAGCTGATGGTGGTCCATGGCGCGATGGCCGCTGTGCGTGTTGACCCGGAGGAACACCTCGCCTCCGCCGCCGCCGCCGACATACCGTGTCCATCTCAATTTCACCAATACCAGCAACAAACTTACAATACATGACTCAGGATATCACTAGAGATGCCGCCCGTTTGCTATTTTTAGTGGATGCTAACCATGTTGTACCTAACATGCCTGTCCATGTACTTACGGGGGGTCATAACGGCCGATGTTGTTGTTTGCCGTCAAGGTTAGCTGCATCCCATGTCTTACAGTATTTCACATCATTTGTGCAATTGCAGTTTAACTTCTACCATTTACTGGTTGCCTGTGGGTACACATGTCACTGGCACTGATCCACGCTTCGACCCGGAGGAATAGCTCACCTCCACCACCGCTGACTTTGGGCGGGCTCTGGCCAAGATGAAGCGCCCCAGCAACTACCTCTCAGGACTTACCAAGTATGTACTCAACAGTTCAATCTTACCAATACTAGTTGCAATTAATTGCTATGTTTTGTACGGTCGATGTATTAAGCATGTTGTAGTAAACATGCCTAACACGTTTTAGCTATTTCCCCTACCTTTTTATAGACAACTGGACCATTATCTGCTCTGGCAGCACCTGCCCTGTGATGTTTAACTCTGCCAATTGCATTTTTATCAGTACCAGTTTCAATGGCCATTAAGCCTGTTGCAATTAACAGTTGTATCCATTTTAAAGAGTTGTATTTCAATGGCTACAAACTTACAAAACATGAATTAGGATGTTGTTAAGCCCGTTACAATTAATAGTTGTATCCATTTTTTAATCCGTCCCTTTGCTACCGTGCTACTCTTTCGCAATGAAGATATCACTACAGATGCTGCCATTTTATTACCATTTGCTATTTGTTGTGGATGTTAACCTTGTTGTAGTTAACATTGGCTTTCCATGTACTTACACAGGGCTACAATGGGCGATGCTGTTGTTTGCCGTCAAGGTTAGCTGCATCCCATGTCTTATACACCATCTATTCCTAAATATAAGTATTTTTAGAGATTCCAATATAGACTACATAAGGAGCAAAATGAGTGAATCTAGATTCTAATCTAAACTATATCTATAATTCTATATACATCCGTATGTAGTTCTTATTGAAATCTCAAAAAAACTTGTGCTTAGGAACATAGGTAGTTGTATTTTACATCATTTGTGCAATCTCAGTTTAGCTTCTAACATTTACTGGTTGCTTGTAGGTACATATACGAGCGGTACTGATCCACGCTTCGATCCCTTTTGCGTATGGGGCAATGAGATATTCATGAACAAGCGTCAAGTGAGGAAACTAAGAAAGATTGTTAGGCGAAAGAAACGGGTGATTGGAATTAAGCTCTTTATTTACACTTTGTCCAAGACAACAGTGAACTTTAGGATGGTAAGTAATGTGTTGCCTTTTCCCCCTGCCCACAACAAGTTACTCTATTAGACCTCAGTATCTGATATTTTTCTCTTTTCAGTGGTTTCCGAAGCTACTTACTGATGATTACCTTGCAAACTACATGACCGGAGTGGAGGCAACTAAGGTTAAAGTATATAATTCATGCTACCATGATAATTCTCTAGAAGTTTTCCTGAAGGCGGTGAAGGATGGGCGGGTGATCGTGACAATGGGTTGGACAAAAGTGGTTCGTGCCTTTGGCATGCAGGAAGGCACATTATGGGCATTCTGCTTCTTCAACACCGTTGGCAGTCAAAATGATTTACACTTGTCTCTTCACCTTTACCGCCTTTAAATATTGTGGTTCATCATAGTTAATTGCTGCCTAATCGTGTAATTACTGAACATATTGTATTGGCAATTTTATTTATGGATTCGTTGTTGAACCATTGTGCTGAAAATTTGAACTGCACGTTTCATATTTCAAAATTTCCAATTCGAATAATAAATTACAGGCAAAAATAAAAATATACAGGAGCTAATAAAATAATGTGCACACTGTTAGAAAGAAAATAGCGTGTGCGATGTAAAAAGAGAACAGACGGTCATGGAACTTTGCAAACGGTTCTGGCAGTAAAAGCTCTTGTGATGGATAGCCCAATGCCACACAGTTTTCTACATCAAATCGTGTGTGATGTAGTTCATAAAAGCAAACAGTTAACCAAGGCAGAGCGTTGATACATATCCAACGTATCTATAATTTATGAAGTATTCAATGCTAATATATTATCATTCTTGGATGTTTTACAATCATTTTATAGCAACTTTATAGCATTTTTGGGACTAACCTATTGACACAGTGCCCAGTGCCAGTTGCTGTTTTTTGCTTGTTTTTTACATCGTAGGAAATCAATACCAAACGGAGTCCAAATGCAACGAAACTCCACGGAGATTTTTTATGGACCAGAAGACACCCATTGGGACAAAGCAGCACCTGGGGGGTGCCCCGAGGGGGGCACAACCCATCAGGGCGCGCCAGGCCCCCTTGGTGCGCCCAAGTGTGTTGTACCCACCTCGATTGCCTCCCGTACCCCTTCTTTTCACTATCAATTCCCAAATATTCTGAAACCCTTCGGGGTTAACCTAGATCTGAAGTTCCGCTGCTGCAAGTCTCTGTATCCACGAAAACCAATCTAGACCCCGTTCTGGCACCCTGCCAGATGGGGAAATCATCTCCGGTGGCCATCTTCATCATCCCGGCGGCCACCACGATGAGGAGGGAGTAGTCCACCCTCGAGGTTGAGGGTTTGTACCAGTAGCTATGTCGGAGTAAATGACCATAGGTAGACTCATCACCCCCATGGTATTTGAAGACATTGGGGCTGACTGCACCCCTCACACCTCCCAAAAGCACGATCGCCTTCTTGGGCTAGCTGGTGCAAGCGGCCGGCTGCTAGATGGCAGCGGAACCCCAGAAGGCGGCCACGAGGAGGGCCAACTCCTAGCAGGTGGCCCCTCGTCCCCTCGAAGTTAGCACCTCATTACCATGACGAGACGGGGCGTGGCTATAGTGCAGCCTGCCACCCCCGAATCCAGAGCAGATCGTGGCCACAGTGCGGTGTACCAGGCGGACACCCCTCGCCCGGTGCGGCACTGTTGCCACGTAGCCCATGACATCATCCATGGTAGAGGGAGACATGCTCCCACGATGCGCGGTCGGTATGGCCCGCAGGCGGCGGGCCCTACCTGTCCGTGAGATACCAAAAGGTGGCAAACCCTGAGCAGACGGTGCGGGCGTGGGCCGACTCCTAGCAGGCGGCCGTCCCCCTCCATTGGAGTCTGTGCGCCATTAACCAGATAAGATGGGGTGTGGCTACAGTGAGCGCCCGCGAGTCGGCGAGACTGTAGCCACGCTCCCCCCAACAAAGCCTCCGTCATCAGGGGTGAGACTACAATACAGAGTAGCCGACACAGCCCGCAGGCGGCGGGCCGTACCTGTCGGCCGAGAGCACGGCAGTCGGCGGGACCCACCAGGCGGCGGGCCCCAGCAGGCGGCGGAGAAGCTGGCGACCAGAGGCACTGACGGCCGGGTCCTACACCCGGCCGGATTACCATTGTACCCCTGGGGGGTAGGCCTATATAAACCCCCCAGGTCACCCCATGCAAAGGGTTCAGCACATTAGTCACCACACACCCACATAGAGAGAGTGAAGTAGGGCTAGCCTTGTTCTTCTTCCTCGTCTAGCTAAACAGCTCAAGGAGCAAGTTTGTAGCTACCTTGTTGAGATAGTGATCATGCGGAGACCCCGCAGAGCAGGACTAGGGGTGTTATCTCCTAGGAGAGCCCGAACCTAGGTAAGATTTGTAGGCGCATGCGGTCTCGCTCACTCCCGCTTCTAGAGCCCAGCGACGTACTCTTATCCCTATCCATGATAAGCCACCCCTGGCATATGTCGCATGATATCCCCGACATTTGGCGCCCACCGTGGGGCAAGGTGCACCATCGTCCGGAGACATGTTCTGGATGGGAACCCTCTTCCTTCCTGGCGAGCGCAGCCAGCCCAGCACACCCGATGGCGTTTGCGCCGACGCGCTGCATGTCGCAGAAGTAGCTTGTGTGGCTAGCTGCCTCGCTGATCTCATCGCCGGGATCCGCCTCTGCGACGAGCCCGCACCCGACGTGGGAGCAGCCAATGCCGAGACCTGCCTCGTCGACCTCCTTGGCAAGCTCACCATCGCCAATGAGTCCGCCTCCGACCTGGAGTCTGTCGGCTCCACCGATCCGCCCCTGGACATGGTCATCGACGCCAACGCTGCGCCCGCTGATGCCTTCCCCGAGCACGTGGTGATCTTCGACGACCCTCTCCCTCGCGCGGACAGCAGCGGCAGCACCGTCACGGAGGTGATGGTCATCAGCCATGACGGAGCCTCTGGCGGGGCCGGCGAGGACCCGCTGCAGGTGGCAATGCGGGACCTATCAGCGCCCATCGCGGCAGACGCCAATGGTGAGACGCTGGAAGCCTGCCGCGTCGCACTCCTCGACAGCGCGAGCAAGCTGGCCACCATGAGACGCCTCACCGAAGCCTACCAGCGCGAGATCGACCGCGCCATCTGCGGCACGTCGGCTGCTGGCCAGCCTAGTCATGTGGGCACGGTCCGACAACACAGCGCGGCCATCGCCAGCATGCTGGGGGCCGACCGCCCAGTGTACGCCACACCAATGGAGAACCTACGCACTGCCCAGGCGGCAGCAGATGAGTTGGAGCACCTGGAGGGCAACGAGCGTCGTTACATGACGGAGCGCGTCCAGCAGCTCCTCGACACGGCCACCGCGCAGCAAGAAGCCTGCCGCCGCATGGTGGAACCCGACCAGCAGGCCGAGAACCTCCCCCCTCATCGAGAACACGGCGTGACCTCCCGGACGCCGACAGGCGGCGCCCGCGACCGAAGAGATCAAGAGCCGGCTGCTAGCCGCAGCCGCATACGCATCACCATCGAGCGTCACCAAGACGGCCGCCCAAGAGCAGTGGAACGACGGGACGACCGTCCGCCTCCCCCGCGGAGGGAGAGGCGTGTCTCTCTGCCGCCTGTTGAACATACGACTCTCAGAGACCGGCTAGGCCCCCGAGAAGGAGTCGAAGAGAACGACGCCCGCCACCGGATCGACCGACTGGCTTGATCCCCGGAGCTAGAAGAATAAGATGCAATCGACCCACCTTGTTTTGGCCCCCGCATTCGTGACGAGCCCTTCCCCAAAGGGTTCTCACTCCCTCGAGACACTCCCAAGTACAACAGCTCCGTGAAGCCGGAAGATTGGCTGGTTGACTACTCCACCCCAGTCAACATAGCAAATGGCAACAAGCGCGTTGCCGTGAAGTACATCCCACTCATGCTTTAGGGCACGACCCGGATGTGGCTGAACAACCTCAAGCCCTACAGCGTCAACAGCTGGCTGGAATTCACCGAAGTCTTCATCCGCAACTTCACCAGCACCTACAAGCGGCCGCCCAAGCCTCGCCAGCTCTCTCTGTGCATCGAAGGCCCCACCGAGTCCACCCGCGACTACCTGACGTGGTGAGCCGAACTGCGCAACTCCTGCGAAGGGGTGCACGAGGTGCAAGCCATAGAGTACTTCACCGCCGGGTGCAAAGAAGGCACCCTACTCAAGCATCGACTCCTCTGTGACGAACCGCCACACTCGACGAACTGCTGATCATAGCAGACAAGTACGCCAGTGTCGACTCCTCCATGAAGTCTGAGCTCCAGGTGGACGCGCCCGGGAAGGTGCTCCCTCCGGCTCCTCGAACGCCGGCTGGTGACTCTAGTCGGCACCAGCAGCAGAATGACAACAAGCGCAAGGCCCCGCAGCCGGCTTCCACCGAAGCCGGCGGGTGGCCACTGTTGAAGACCAGTAGCCGGAGGGCCAGCCGGCCCCAAGCGCCAGAAGGGCGGCAAGCCTGCTTGGTTGCCCGCCTTCTCCAATGAGCAGACCCTCGACGCTCCCTGAGAGTTCCACAACGGCACGAAGCCGTCCAACCACACCACCCCGAAGTGCAACTAGCTCACCCGAATCACAAAGGGCGAAGGACTGCCGCCTCCTCCTGCTGGCCAGCCGGCGCCGCCTCCTCCTCAGCAGCCAGTGGCCCGTCTGGTCACCACCATCCAAGATGAATTCCCTGAAGAACACGGAGCCTACGTCGTCTTCACCAGCCTGGCCGACGACAGGCACAACCGGTCAGCAGCACCGTGAGGTGAATGCCGTGGCTTCTGAAGTCCCAGAGTTCATGCACTGGTCCGAGAGGCCCATCAGCTGGAGCCGTGACGACCACCTAGAGGTGATGCCTTCTCCGGGTTCCTACGCCCTGGTGCTGGATGCCACCTTTCTAACGGAGAGGCGAGCTGCTCGTTTCTCCCGAGTCCTGATAGACGGCGGTAGCAGCATCAACATCCTCTATCGTGACACCATGGAGAAACTGCACATCAAGGAGAAGCAGCTCTAGCCCAGTCAGACTGTCTTCCATGGCATTGTACCTGGCCTTTCCTGCTCCCCAATCGGCAAGATCAAGATAGACGTCCTCTTCGGAGACAAGGATCATTTCCGGCGAGAGCCAATCTGGTTCGACGTGATTGACCTGGAGAGCCCCTACCATGCGCTCCTTGGCCGGCCTGCCCTAGCCAAGTTCATGGCGGTGCCACACTATGCCTACCTCAAGATGATGATGCCGGGTACCAAGGGCATCATCACCATAGCCGGCGATTACCAGAAGTCGGCCGCCTGTGCTACTGCCAGCAGTCGGCTGGCCGAGTCCCTCATAATTGCTGCTGAAAAGCGGCTCCTTGACCGGGTTGTGGCCATGGCCGGCAAGCAGCCGGACCTATCGCCAGACCCCAAGGAGTCAGAAGCTCAGGGCTCCTTCCAGCCGGCCAAAGAAACCAAGAAGATCCCCTTGGACCTAAACCACCTGGAGAGGTTCGCTGTCATAGGGGCCCACCTTGACAGTAAATAGGAAAGCGAGCTCGTCGATTTCGTCCATGAGAATCGGGACATCTTCGCATTGTCTGCCAAAGACATGCCGGGTGTTCCAACGGATTTCGCCAAGCACAAGCTACATGTCAGATCAGATGCAAAACCAGTCAAGTAGCCCCTCTGCCGCCTGTTAGAAGAGAAGAGAAGAATTGTTGGTGAAAAGATCGCCCGGCTTCTGGGAGCCGGCTTCATTATGGAAGTGTTTTTCCTAGAGTGGCTTGCCAACCCAGTCCTTGTACTGAAGAACAACAACAAATGGCGCATGTGTATTGACTACACCATCCTCAACAAAGCCTGCCCCAAAGATCTGTTTGCTCTGCCCCGGATTGATCAAGTAATAGACTCCACAGCCGGATGTGAGCTACTGTCTTTCCTTGTTGCCTACTCCGGCTACCACCAGATCAAGATGAACCCGGCCGATTGGCTGAAGACCGCCTTCATCACACCATTCGGAGCCTTCTGCTACCTGACCATGAAATTCGGCTTGACAAATGCCGGTGCCAATTTTCAGCGTTGCATGCAGAAGTGCCTCCTCAAGTAACTCGGCAGAAATGCCCACGTCTATGTAGACGATATTGTGGTGAAGACGAAAAAACGCGGCACCCTCCTGGAAGATCTCAAGGAGACTTTTGACAATCCGCGCCATAGTCAAATCAAGCTCAACCCAGAGAAGCGTGTCTTCGGAGTTCCAGCCGGCCAGCTCCTTGGTTTCCTTGTCTTAGAACACGGCATCGAATGCAACCCTATGAAGATCAAGGCCATCAAGCGGATGGAGAGACCTGCCTGACTGCGAGACGTCCAGAAGTTCACCGGGTGCTTGGCATCCATCAGCTGCTTCATCAGTCGGCTAGGCAAGAAGGCTCTTCCCCTGTACCAGTTGATGAAGAAAACCACTCACTTCGAGTGGAACGACAAGGCGGACGAGGCCTTCCTCCAGCTCAAGAAGATGCTGACCACGCTGCCTATCTGGCGGCTCCGGCTGCTAAGGAGCCCATGCTCCTCTACATCGCCACCACCAGCTGGGTGGTCAGCACTGTCATTGTGGTAGAGCGCCCAGGAGACAACAAAGCAGAGCTGGTCCAGAGGCCCGTGTACTACCTGAGTGAGGTGCTGCAGGCCTCGAAGCAGAACTACCCCACTACCAGAAGATGTGCTATGGCATGTACTTTGCCGCGAAGAAGCTCAAGCAGTACTTTCAGGAGCACTCCATCACAGTTGTCTGCACTGCCCCACTTGCCGAGATCATATGCAACAGAGATGCATCAGGCCGGGTGGCCAAGTGGGCCATCGAGCTGGCTCCCCACACCATGCTCTACCAGCCCCGCACCGCCATCAAGTCCCAAGCGCTGGCCGACTTCCTCATCGACTGGGCCGAGACCCAGTACTTGCCGCCAGCGCTAGATTCCACTCATTGGCGGATGCACTTTGATGGCTTGAAGATGCGCACCGATCTAGGAGCCGGCATCGTCCTCACCTCTCCCAGAGGCGACAAGCTCAGATACACATTGAAAATTCACTTTGCCGCCTCCAACAATGTGGCCGAGTATGAGGCGCTCGTACACGGACTCCGACTGGCCAAGGAGATTGGCATCCGCGGGATTCTGTGCTACGGCGACTCGGACTTGGTGGTCCAGCAGTCGTCCGGCGACTGGGACGCCAAGGATGAAAACATGGCAAGCTACCGCTTCCTCGTCCAGCAGATGAGTGGATATTTTGACGGGTGCGAGTTCCTTCACGTGCCACGGGCCAACAACAATCAAGCAGATGCCCTGGCACAGATCGGCTCCACCCGGCAAGCCATACCAGCTGGCGTCTCCCTCCAGTGCCTCCGCAAGCCGTCTATCAAGCCTTCACCGAAATCAGAGTCTATCTTCGTGCCGGCTGCCCTCGGAACAGTCAGATCCGGCTTGGGGACCGCAGCAATCGGCCCGAGGACTTTGGCAAGCGGCTCGGGGACTGCAGCAGTCCCGGCCTGGGGACTTCAGAACCCGGCCCGGGGGCTGCTGCAGCCGGCCTGGGGACTTTGGCAGGCGGCTCGGGGGCTGCAGCAGTCGCACCCGGCCCGGGGACTCCAGAACCTGGCCCGGGGGCTACAGCAGCCGGTCCGGGGGCTTCAACAACGTAGCAAGCGGCGCCCGACTCCACCCGCCGCCTCCCAACCCAACCGCCCTAGTACCAGTGGCTGTGGTGACAGTGGTCGAAGCACCATCATGGGCAGCCCATCCTCAACTTCCTGATGAGCGGAGAGCTACCAGCCGACGAGATCTTGGCCCGATAGGTGCAACGTCGGGCAGCAACATACACCATCGTAAACAGAGAACTTGTTAGGCGCAGCGTCACTGGTGTTTTCCAGTGCTGCGTAGAACCAGAGAAGGGCAAAGCAATCCTCACAGACATCCACCAAGGCGAGTGCGGCCGCCATGCGGCCTCCAAATCCCTTGTCGCCAAAGCTTTCCGCCACGGTTTCTTCTGGCCGACTGCTTTGGACGACGCCAAGGACTTGTCAAGAAGTGCAAAGGGTGTCAAAAATTAGGCTCCAAGCAACATCTGCCGGCCTCTGCACTCAAGACCACCCCCCTTAGCTGACCATTTGCCATCTGGAGGCTGGACATGGTGGGCCCATTCAAGACAGTACGCGGCGACATGACCCATCTGCTTGTTGCTGTAGAAAAATTCACCAAGTGGATTGAAGCGAAGCCAATCAAGAAGCTGAATGGTCCGACAACTGTGACCTTCATCGCAGATATCACCGTCCGGTACAGCGTACCGCACAGCATCATCACTGACAATCGCACAAACTTTGCCAAAGGCGCCTTGGCTCGTTTCTGCGTGATGCAGGGCATCCGACTGGACTTAGCGTCCATTGCCCATCCACAGTCAAACGGCCAAGCTGAGCGAGCAAACGGCCTCATCTTGTCCGGCATCAAGCCCCGACTGGTCGAGCCACTAGAGCGCCCGGCCGGCTGCTGGATCGATGAGCTGCCGGCTATCCTCTGGACTCTCTGCACCACGCCGAACAAATCAACCGGCTTCACGCCCTTCTTCCTCGTGTACGGGGCTGAGGCCGTCATCCCAACTGACATAGAGTTTGACTCGCCTCGCATCACCATGTACATAGAGGCGGAGGCGAAGGAAGCACGAGAAGACGACGTCGATCTGCTGGAAGAGGGCCGGCTGTTGGCACCCAGCCGGTCCGCCATCTACCAGCAGAGCCTACACCGCTACCACTGTCGGAAGGTCAAGCCACGATCCTTCCAGGAGGGGGACCTTGTGCTCCGGCTGATCCAGTGAACAGCCGGCCAGCACAAGCTCTCGGCCCCTTGGGAAGGGCCCTTCATCATCAGCAAAGCCTTGGGCAATGACTCCTACTACCTGATCGATGCTCAGTAGCCCAGGGCACGCAAGAGGGACGATTCCAGCAAGGAAACAGAGCGCCCATGGAACGCAAATCTCCTCCGAAGATTTTACAGTTAATGCAGTATGTACCACGCTACCTTTCGTATTAAGTGCAAAGACATCGGGTCCCTCAAGGAGCACTCGGGGCTCCCCTTTTTATCTATATGACAAGTTTTATGCATGTGAATGTGTTATTTCATTCCTTCGCCCGGCACCGGGTCCGACCAGTCGGCCCGGGGGCTTGCCGCCTTGACCTATGTTGATGCCACCTACAGTCGGACAAGTAGTGTGCCGACATCTAAGCCCTCTCTTGCCTTAAGCCGTAGCTCGCAGAGCGACTGTCCGGCTGGCAAGAGCTAAAGGTAGAAATGGTGTCCACACGAAAAATGGCTAAGGAAAAAAGAATCCACATAGGCCAAGCCGGCTCCTCGCCTGATCGTCCGGCTGCTGAGCAGCCGGCCGACCGGCTTCTCACTTGACTTGCTATGTTCTAAGAGGACAAAGCACTTGTCTTCCTAAATGGCCAAGTACCTGACCCAGCCACAGACCGTAGAGCGGCTGTCCGGCTGGTAGGGTGGCAACCAGGGAAAGGCGGCAAAGGAAAAAGCCAAAAAGAGCAGAAAAGCAAGACTAAATCAGAACCTAGCAGAGCACGACTTGTGCGAATAAAATTATTTTACATAAGCAAGGGCTCATAGCCAGCATTCAACAAAGTTTGAATGCACCCCCGGCGGGTGGAATTGCGTGAGTTTACTGTACTTGTTCAAAAGATCATAAGAGCAGGAAAAGATAAGATAAAACTGGCCGCCTAGGCCAGAGGAGCAGCAGGAGGGTCCGGTAGGTTGGTGGAGGCAGCGGCGCCGGTTGGTGGAGCGGCCGACTGGTGAGTCTCAGCCTGGTCAGCATCAGTAGCAGTTGGCACAGCCACACGCGGCTCGTTGCTCGAGGCTCGATGGGATGAGTTTGGCCGTCCGCTCCGTCCTCCGGTGCGTCATCTTCACTATCCTCGCCCTCTTCGTCCTCGCCCTCATCGCTGGAGGCGATATCCTCCATCGAATCTTCCCCATCCTCCGGGTTCAGCCCGAACCAGTCGGGCGGCACCTCGGCGCCCCGCTCGTCCAGTTCGGGGATGAAGACATTGGTGTTGGCGTACTCGGCAAGCGCCGCCGCGCATTGTGAGAGCGCGCCGTCCACCGCCGCCAGCTCTGGCCTGTCCTCTTGCCGGAAGGTGGCCAGATGGGCCAGGTTCAGCCCAGGATACCACGCCTTGACGATCTCCAAGGCCGTCCGCACACCCGCCCGAGCCGCGGCGCCCTTCCAAGCCTCGAAGCGGCCTGCTGCTACCTCCAGCCAGTCGGCAGTCCGACTGGGGGTGCGCAACACTTGAGCATTCGGCCAGAGGGCGGTTAGCACCTGGGACCCGACGCGCTGAAGGTGGCGGAGAATTCTTTGAGAAGCCGGCCAGAAGCTGCTCGTTGAGGTTCCAAGGTGCGTTGGGCGGAATCTCCACTCCAACCCTCCTACGCCGCTCGCGCCGCGCCTTGATGGCCTGGCTCATGGCGACAGAGTGACCGGGGAAGAATTCCGTGCAAGAAGAAAATCAAAGATTAGAAACCGGAAGCCGACTCCTGCAGCAGTCGGCGGCTGTTCAAAGGAAAAAAGGGACTTACCATCGATCATGTCCTCGATCTCGCCGTAGCCGTCGGTGATGATTTTCTCCTTCTCGCCCCAGTTCGAGCGTTGAGTCTTGAACTCGGCCGTGAGGGAGTCTTCCTTCTCCTTCAGCTTTTGGAGCTCCGCCTTGTGTCGCTCCGCCTAGTCCACCAACTCCTTGGTCAGGCGCTTGCACTCCTGAGCCGCCTTGTTGCGCTCCTCTTCCTTGGCGTGTAGCTCGGTTTGGACCTCGCCCAGACATTGCTGCAGTTCGGCGGCGGCCTCTGCGAAGATAAGAAAGAAAGAACATCAACATCAACAAAAAAGACAAGTGGTTGCCGGGAGATCCGGCCCGACTGCTCAGCAGTCGCCTGAATCTCGGGGGCTACACCCAGCGGGTGCGCTGACGCGCCCCCGCGAGAGAGAAGACGGAGTACTTACTCCGGCTTTGCGTCAAGTCGCCGGTCCGCTTGGCCAACTTCTGGACTTGGGAGTTGAAGGCGGCCACGCGGATGTTGTGGTAATCTTGCAACAAAGACAACCGAAGAAAAAATAAGTTAGCACTCGGAACTTACCTGGAAGTTCCGAGCCGCCTACTCAGCAGCCGACCTGGAACTCGAGGGCTACACCCGATGGGTGCGCTGGCGCGCCCCCACAGAAGATTACAAGAATCAAAAAACAACAAGTAAGAAGCATACCCGAATGGCCATCCGCGTCGCCAGGAACTCCTGCGTATATCGCTTGAGAGCGGCGCCCTGGGTCTGGAGCCAGGCCTGGACTTCCTGCGCAGCCGTGTTCAAAATACCCATGCTGCCCCCAGGCATCTAGTCCGATGGGGTGGCACTGGTAGACTCAGCGTCGAGGGCCGATGTGCTGGCGGCCCCGATCTGCAACGGCCGTGGCGCTGAGGCCGCCTTCTCCGCACGCCGGCGCACCGGAGTACGGGCCGTCGGGGTCTGACCCACCACCAACTCACCGCCAGATGGCGACACTGGTGGCGCTTCAGGCCGACTGCCCTGGGCATTGGTAGTCGGCGCGCGCGGCGGCACCTCCACCTCCAAGGCGACGGAGTCGCCCCCTCCCCTCTCCAAGGCCGACTGGTCGCCGCCGGCCCCTCCAGTCGGCGCCTGGCCATCCGGCACCCGCGGCTCCGCATGCTGCAGGACGGAGGACTTCAGTGCATGGCCGCGAGACGCCTCTTCCGCTTGCGCCTTGGCGGCCGCGTCCGTCTGCTCCTTGGCCGCTGCGTCAGCCTGAATCTTGGCCGCCGCGTCGGCCTCCGCCTATGCCACCTTGGCCGCCGCCGCCTTCTCCCAGGCCACGGCCTCCCGCTCTTCTTGCGCCTCCCACGCGTTCCTCTCCGTCACCTCCTGGAGGTCGGCGAGCGGGTCCACACGGCGGGGATCTGCAAAGCCGCCCGCCGCCCTAATCACCGAGGCAGACGGGGCCCGCGCGAGAGAGTGCGGGGCGCTATGAAGACACGGCAACAAGAAGCCGGTAAGAAGACTACAAGAAAGAAAAAAAAAAGCAAAATGCAAAGCAACAACAGAAAGATCGAAGTACTCACCTGGACACCATCGGACACTGCTTGGGGCCCTTCTGGAAGAGGGACGCCCTCGCAGCATCCTCCTGCCGCTTGGTCGCGGTGGCCGAAGACTTGGGCTTCTTGGGCCGACTGCCGTACAACCCGGCGTCGGCACGGTGCTTCGGCGCGCCGCCTGCTGCAGTCGGCGCGGCCGAAGAGATCACGGCCGCCTTGTCGGCGCCATGAGTACGGCGTGGCTCGTTGTCCTCCTCATCATCATCCGGCCAATCCCCAAGGCCGCCTCCCGAGGAGCCGCCTGCTACATCACACCACCGCCTGTGGCGTCATCCTCTTCCATGACAGCCGCCCCCAAGTCAGGGTCGTCCGCGTCGCTCACCGACTGGTCCGGCAGGTACTGATGACATGGCTCCAGAGCGTCGGCCGCCGACTGGGCCCAGAAGATCTGCACCATGGCCGACTGGCCAGGCGGCAAAAAAGAACCCGGACGAATGAAGGGAAAAAGAATTAAAAGAGCGGCTGTACGGCGGCTTGCCGAACCGCCACTCCTTCTCCGAGAGCTTGCAGTTGGAGAAGTAATTCACCAGCCGGACCACCTCCACGTCCGGCAGCTCCTTGGAAGGGGAGCACTTGGCACGCCATGAAGGCGGTCAGCAGATCTGAGGCCTTGAGGCCCTCCGACTCCATCATCACCTAAACCCGGGCGAGAGCGGCGGAGGAGGCGGCCGACAGGTTCTTCGGCCGAAACTGCCAGTTGGTGCGGGGCTCAACCGATGGGCCGGCTGCATAAGCCGGCAGGTTGACGTAGTCCATCGTCGGGTGGATATTCCTGACGTAGAAGTAAGATTTGTGCCATAGCTTGGCCGACTGTAGCATGGCGAGGGCCGGGAAGCGGACCCCGGAACCCGAACACCGCACTGCGACAAAGGCCCCGCATTGGGCCACCTTGTTCTTGGCGGCGGTGCCGAGCTTGAGGTAGAAGAACTCCCCCCAGAGCTCAAGTGTTGGGAGTGTGCCGAGGTAGCCCTCGCAAAGGGTGACGAAGGAGGCCAGCAGCACCACCGTATTCGGCATGAGGTGGTGCGGCTGGACTTTGTAGAAAGTGAGGAACGAGCGAAAGAAGCTGCTCGCTGGCAGGCCGTAGCCGCGAAGGAAATGGGACCAGAAGACGACGTGTTCGCCGTCCTCCGGCGCCGGCGAGATCTCGCCTCGGGAGGAACACGCACCTTTACATGCGTCTCGCGAGGCAGCCGCCGCGTCTGGCGAAGGAAAGTGAGGTGGTCTTCATGAACGTTGGAGCCGTCGCAATCGCCGGATCGTTCGCGCGCAATGGATGTGGATGCTCGACGGAGGCGCGCCGTGGTGACGGGCAGGTGAATCCACGGCGGGGCGAAGAAGCCTGGTGACGGCGGAAGCGAAGGAGCGCCGGCAGAGAGCGACAACACAGCGGTGGCGAGAGAACAAGAGAAGAAGAAGATGAGGACGAAGGGCGAGGAGGGCGCGCGTGCGCTCTGCCGCCCCCTCCTCCCCCTACTTATAGCCTCCTGGCGGCGGAGCCGAGGGGGCGAGATGTCGGGGTCGTAGGATTAACTGCGCCCACTCCCCCACGACCCCGCACCTTCCGCGCCTTAACGGCGTGCGATTAATGCGCCACAGAAGCCCAACCGCTTGCCTCGGCCACAACGGATCCACGCGAGTGCTGAGGCCCTGTAGTGGCGGGCCCCGACCTACGGCGACGTCCCGTCGCGTGCGTGGGCTGACATGCCGGCCTGGCCTGCTGGCGCCGCGTGGCGGGCAAGCAATGGCAGCAAGCCTGTCATCCGGCTGGCGTGCCACCCGGCCCCCACCACGACGTTTCGAAGTCACCAGGCGGCCAGCCAGGCCACGGCCGACTCCTCACTGTCGGTGCATCCAGAAGACGGGCAAAGCAAGACCACTCAGAGTAGGAAGCTGCTGAGGCTCCTCACCTCTTCAGCCGCGGTGCCCCACCAGCTTCGGGGACTACTGTCGCAGTAAATGACCACGGGTAGCCTCATCAGCCCCCATGGTATTTCAAGACATTGGGGCTGACTGCGCCCCTCACACCTCGTGGAAGCACGACCGTCTTCTTGGGCCAGCTGGTCCAAGCGGCCGGCTGCTAGAAGGCAGCAGAACCCTAGAAGGCGGCCACGAGGAGGGACGACTCCTAGCAGGTGGCCCATCGTCCCCTCAAAGTTAGCACCTCATTACCATGATGAGACGGGGCATGGCTACAGTGTAGCCTGCCACCCCCGAATCCAGGTAAGATCATGGCCACAGTGCAGTGTACCAGGCGGAAACCCCTCGCCCGGTGCGACACTGTTGCCACGCAGCCCATGACATCATCCATGGCAGAGGGAGCCATGCTCCCATGACGGGCGGTCGGTACGGCCCGCAGGCGGCGGGCCCTACCTATCTGCGAGCTACCAGAAGGCGGCGAACCCTGAGCAGACGGGGCGGGGGTGGGCCGACTCCTAGCAAGCGGCCCTCCCCTCCATTGGAGTTTGTGCGCCATTAACCAGATAAGATCGGGTGTGGCTACAGTGAGCGCCCGCCAGGCGGCAGGACTGTATCCATGCTCCCCCGACAAAGCCTCTGTCATCAGGGGCGAGGCTACAGTACAGAGCAGCCGACACGGCCCACACGCAGCGGGCCCTACCTGTCGGCCGAGAGCACAACAGTCGACGGGACCCACCAGGCGGCGGGCCCCGAGCAGCCGGCGGAGAAGCCGGCGACCAGAGACACTGATGGCCGGGTCCTACACCCGGCCGGATTACCATTGTACCCCGGGGGGTATGCCTATATAAACCCCCCAGGTCACCCCATGCAAAGGGTTCAGCACATTAATCACCACACACCCACATAGAGAGAGTAAAGTAGGGCTAGCCTTGTTCTTCTCCCTCCTCTAGCTAAACAGCTCAAGGAGCAAGCTTGTAGCTACCTTGTTGAGATAGTGATCATACAGAGACCCCACAGAGCAGGACTAGGGGTGTTATCTCCTAGGAGAGTCCCGAACCTGGGTAAGATTTGCAGGCGCATGTGGTCTCGCTCACTCCCGCTTCTAGAGCCCAGCGACGTACTCTTGTCCCCATCCATGATAAGCCACCCCCTGGCATATGTCGCACGATATCTCCGACAACCTATGTGTTTAATCTCTCTCTCTCTCTCCCTCTCTCTCTTGTGATCTATATCATGGGCTTTGTTATTATAGATGGATCATATGATGTTTCTCCCCTTTATACTCTCGTTATGATGAATTGAATCTTTACCCTTTGAAGTTTTGTGTTGTCGGATTGAATAATCAGAGATGAGAACACATGATGTATGTCTTGCGATATGAATACTTGATGTGACAATTGGGGTATCATATTGATTCACTTGATGTATGTTATGGCACTCAACTTGCGGATTCCCGAGGTGACGTTGGGGTAATCTTTGCATAGGGGTTGATGCACGTTTTTATTATCTTTTCCCCGATAGAAACTTTGGGGTCTCTCTGTAGTTCTTTGTGTGGATTGAGTATTATTAATATGAATTTGCTTTGGTGTTATTTTAGTATGAACTCTTGATTAGATCGATCAGAAATAATAGCTTGCGTTATTTTAGTACGAACTCTAGGATAGGTTGATTAGAAAGAATAGCTTTGCGGTGGTTTTGTACCCTACAAACAATTCCTATCTTATGTTCTCCGCTAATAGGAACTCGGGAGTGATTCTTTATTGCACTTTGAGGGATAGCATATGATCCAACTATGTTAGCACTGTTGGGAGATTGCACTAGCGAAAATACGGACCCTAGGCCTCATTTTCAAGCATTGCAATGCCGTTTTTGTGCCCGTTTACTATTTTCTACCTTGCTGTTTTTATTTATTCAGATTATAAAATATATTTCTACCATCAATATTACACTTTTATCACCATCTCTTTGTCGAACTAGTGCACCTATACAATTTTCCATTGTATTGGGTGTGTTGGGGACACAAGAGATTTCTTGTATTTGGTTGCAGGGTCGTTCGAGAGAGACTATCTTCATCCTACGCCTCCCACGGATTGATAAACCTTAGGTCATCCACTTGAGGGAAAATTGCTACTGTCCTACAAAACTCTGCGCTTGGAGGCCCAACATGTGTCTAAAAGAATAAAGTTGCGTAGTAGACATCAAGCTCTTCTCTGGCGCCGTTTCCGGGGTGGTGAGTGCTTGAAGATATATCTTTAGATCTTGCAATTGAATCTTCTAGTTTCTTGTTTTATCACTAGTTTGGTTTATAAAAATAAAACAAAAAATGGAATTGAGGTTGCATCATATAATTGGTCATCTTTATAATATCTTTCTTGAAAATGATGCATCGGAAAATTGTGCTCATTTGTTAGAAGAAGAAGTCAATAAAATGCTTGGCACAAAATATTTGAATGATGAGCATGATTGCAATGTTGTTAGTGTGAATTCTTTGAATATCCAAAATGCTAATGATGATTGCACAAGTCATGACAAAAATGTTTTTTCTATAAGCATGTCACTGTTTGTGGAGTGCATTGGGAGTGCAATTGCACACTAAAAAGGGAAGATAGATTTTGTAAGAAACATAAATATTTAGAAACGAAAAAGTTGCAAGAGAGGCTAGATGATTGTGCTGAAAGATTTAATTTTTTTCGCCATCCTTGTGAACTTTGCAATGAACATGGTCATTTAAATCTCCAATGCAAATTGTTTCATGATCAAATAGTGTCCAGAAATTGTGATAACTTGATTACCCGTAAGCATCATAAAGAGCTTAGTCTTCTTGTGGGGTATGAAGAAATGAAACGTATAACTAAGGGTATTCCAAAATTTAATCTCGAGAGATTTCTTGATTTTGATCTAGAGGAAATTTATATGTTTTGTGCGGTAAATTGCATTGAGAATCCTTATATTGCCAACTATCTAAAGACAAGAAAACAAATAGAATACGAAGAGAGTACTAATGAAAGGGAAAGTATTTCCCAATACCCTCCTAGTGTTTATTATGATTAATCAGGTAACGAGGAGGAACTTCCTATCCAATCAATCTCTTCAACAAGGAGCTCAAAAAAATTAATTGAACCCACACATGAGGTGGTGAAGAAGAAGAAAAGAAGAAAGAATAGAGGTAAAAAGGTATCTCTCCCAAATAATGTTGCTCCTATCATTGTTGTGCCCCATGAAAATGAATCAAAAATTATTGTGGAAGATGATGAACTTGATGATGATATTGCTTCTTTGGCTTATGGCACAATGTCCGAGAGCACTATTGATTATGATTTTGTTATGCCTATTGCTTGTTGTGATGATTATGATTGGGAAGATAATGATACTTCTTATAATCTTGGAAGTATTTTTGGCACTTGCTTGGAAGAATATGATAATGATGTTTGCTATACTATTGGTGCCATTCATGCTATTGATAAGAATGATTGTGATGATATGCAAAACCACAAGCTTGGGGATGCTATGTTTAATGAGTATGAAATGTTTGAAGATTTATTTGCTGGAAATAATGCTTGTCCTAAGCTTGGGGATGCTTTACTTAATGAATAGGATCCTTTGATTCCTTCTACTTTCGATAAGAAAATTTATTATGTTGATAACATGCCTCCTATTTATGATGATTACATTGATAAAAGTGGGTTTGGAAGAGTGTCAACTCTAGGTAGTAGTGATCCCACTATTTTGGAGGGTGTTGAATCTTATTACAATATTGATGAAAGTGGATTTGGAGAGGTCATGACTTTATTTAGTGATACATCCACTATCTTGGAAGAGGTTTCAATTGACTATGACAATAAAGTTGCTATCTATGATGATTATTGTGATGACATGTATGCCATAAAGAGTGATAAATCTTCTATGCTTGTGCATCATGAAAAGAGTGCTGTATGTGATGGTTATATTGTTGAATTCATTCATCATGCTACCGAACATTATTATGAGGGAGGAACTTATGCTTGTAGGAATTGCAATAATGTCAAGGTTCCTCTCTATGTGTTGAAAGTTTTGAAGTTATGCATGTTTTGCCTTCATATGCTAGTTGATTCTTGCTCCCATAAATTGTTTGCTCACAAAATCCCTATGCATAGCAAGTGGGTTAGACTTAAATGTTCTTGCGATGTGATTCATGATGCTCTCTTTACATTTCAATTCTTATCTTTTATGCGAGCATCAATGAACTCATCATGCCTAGCTAAAAGGCATTAAAGAAAAGTGCTTGTTGGGAGACAACCCAACACTTTTACTTACTGTTTTTTGTGTGTCCACATGATTATTATACTGTATTGATCATGTTTTATAGCTTTTGTTTCAATAAAGTGCCAAGTACAGCCTTTGGGATCATGTTGGGTGATAGTAGATTTGATCTTGCTGAAAAACAGAAACTTTTGCACTCATGAAAATAAGTCTCATTTATAACAGAAGAGTGCTTTTGAGTTGATTATTTTTTGCTGAAGTTTAATATACAAATTGCTCAAGTGGTACTAATTTTTAATATTGTCTTTGATAGTACCAAAAGTGAAATGGTTTGCTTTTTATCATACTAACCTATCTCACAAAGTTCCGTTAAAGTTTTGTGTGATTGAAGTTTTCAAGTTTTGGGTGAGATGTCAATATGCGGAGAATAAGGAGTGACAAGGCCCTAAGCTTGGGGATGCCCAAAGCACCCCAAGTCAATATACAAGGAATATACAAGCAACTAAGCTTGGGGATGCCCCGGAAGGCATCCCCTCTTTCGTCTTCAACATTATCGGTAACCTCACTTGGAGCTATGTTTTCATTAGTCACATGATATGAGTTTTACTTGGAGCGTAAATTTATTTTGTTAGGATTTGCTTGCTTTCATTTAGAATACTTTTATTTCAATAAAAGTGGCATTGATAGCCTTTGCCATGCTTATTTTACAAGTCTACATGTTGCTGTTTGAAAACAAAAAGTTTACCGCTGTTGCAAAAATTCCCTAGAAAGTCAGAGTGTGATAAAATGTTGAAACTTTTTGCATAATAAGCTCTGATACATTTTCTACCGTGTGGTAAAATTTTCATAATTTTTGGAGCTAGGGAAGTATGATGAATCCTGCATTCTTTACAGACTGTACTGTTTTGGCAGATTGCTATTATGTTTGCATTGTTTGCATATGTTTGCTTGTTTAATGATCCTATTTGAGGATAGGAGTATTAAATGTGCAGAGGCATTTAGTATGCAATGTTGAATAATATTTTTTGTGATTTCCTACAGTAGAGAATGATAAAGCTTTTGCATTAGTTTATACTAACTTATCTCACGAGTTCTTGTTGAGTTTTGTCTGGATGAAGTTTGTAAGATTTAGGGAAACCGTGATATAAAAGGAATTAAGGAGACACAAAAGCTCAAGCTTGGGGATGCCCAAGGCATCCCAATATAATATTTCAAGAAGTCTCAAGCATCTAAGCTTGGGGATGCCCCGGTAGGCATCCCACCTTTCTTCTTCAATGATTATCGGTTAGTATCGGTTGAACCTAAGTTTTTGCTTCTTCACATGATGTGTGCTATTATTGGAATGTCATTTTATTTTGTTTTTGCTTGCTGTTTTAATAAAATACCTAGATCTGAAACTTTTAAATAAGAGAGAGTCCTCACATAGCTATCTATTTACTTAACTACTCGCATGATCTTCACTTATATCTTTTTGGAGTAGTTTGTCATTTACTCTTGTGCTTCACTTATATCCTATGAGTAAATTATTGAATAAATTGAATGCCATGAAGTTGAAATCATACCATGCCTAGTGGTAGCTTCATATTGGGTTTAGAAAGTGAAATCTTTTGAGGCTTGACAATCACAATATTGGTCATACAAGCAATTCACGAATAATTAGTATAAGGAAGAGAACTTTCACATGCAAATACACTATCGTGGAAATCTTTTGTGATTGTCAGCCCCCATCAAAATATTATATGCCAATTTTTTTGATATTGGACAAGGAAGACAACATAATGATTTATGTTTGCTTATATTCTCACAGAAGTCATATTGTCATAGATCCTTCAACATGTGATGCTTGCCCCCCATCTTTGCTAGCCAAAAATTCCGCACCAAGTAGAGATACTACTTGTGCATCGAAAAACCCTTAAACCCAAATCTTATTTTCAAGAGTCCACCATACCTACCTAGGGATTGAGCAAGATCCCTCAAGTAAGTTGTCGTCGGTGCAACAAGGCAATAAAAATTGCTTCTAAAAATGCAAGATCATGTAGTGTAAGAGAAAATTGAGCATTGTACGAACTTGTGATGGTAAAGCAATAAAAGCGACACACTGCATAATAAAGGTTGCCATCACAAGGGGCAATATACGTGACGTTCTTTTGAACTAAGGGATTGAGCATACAAACAAATAAGCGCATGGCAACCTCTGCTTCCCTCTGCGAAGGGCCTATCTTTTACTTTTCAGTACTTACTTTTATGCAAAGAGTCAAAGTTTTTCTCTCTATTCCTTTTTATTTTTCTCTTTTGGCAAGCATCATATGGTGAGGAAAGATCTAGGCACATATGTCCAGTTGAATATGGGTAGCATGAGTTATTGTCTTTGACATCACCCTTGAGGTGAATACGTTGGGAGGCAAAACAATAAGCCCCTATCTTTCTATGTGTCCGGTTGAAACATTTTTCTCATGTGTATGCGATGAGTGTTAGAAATCATAGAAGACTATATGATGGTTGAGTATGTGGAGCTCTTACTTAGACTCCATTGAATAAGTTGAATTGTGATTGCTTGATGACTAAGAACATAGCTTGTTGGGTTTCAAGAGAGTTCATTGTTTAAACCTTAACATGTGAATTGGTTGCCACTATAACAGCAGAAATTTTATGAGAAAGAATTGATGTTATGATGCTAGAAAAAGTGATTGAAATTGTCATTGATCAAACTTATGCACTTTGCTAGCATTCACACTTCATAAATTATTAATTTTATCATTTACCTACTCGAGGACGAGTAGGAATTAAGCTTGTGGATGCTGATACGTCTCCAACGTATCTATAATTTATGAAGTATTCATGCTAATATATTATCATTCTTGGATGTTTTACAATCATTTTATAGCATATTTATAGCATTTTTTGGGACTAACCTATTGGCCCAGTGCCAGTTGTTGTTTTTTGCTTGTTTTTTACATCGCAGGAAATCAATACCAAACGGAGTCCAAATTCAACGAAACTCCACGGAGATTTTTGATGGACCAGAAGATACCCATTGGGCCACAGCATCACCTGGGGGGTGACCCGGGGGGGGGGCACAACCCACCAGGGCGCGCCAGGCACCCCTAGTGCGCCTAGGTGGGTTGTACCCACCTCTGTGGCCTCCCGTACCCCTTCTTTGCACTAAAAATTCCCAAATATCCCGAAACCCTTCAGGGTTAACCTAGATCAGAAGTTCCGCCGCCGCAAGTCTCTGTATCCACGAAAACCAATCTAGACACCGTTCCGGCACCCTGCCGGAGGGGGAATTGTAACGCCCACGATGCGGCTATATCTCCCACGTGTCGAGGCACGACTTAGAGGCATAACCGCATTGTAGGTATTGTCGCAAGAAGGGTCATCTTCACACAATCCCATGTAATGAACAAGAATGGGATAACGAGAGTTGGCTTACAATCGCCACTTCACACAATACATAAATTAATTCATACATCATCCAAAATCCACACACAGACCGACTACGGTCAAATCCAAATGAAAATAAGATAACGCCAAATGCTAGATCCCCGATCGTCCCAACTGGGCTCCACTACTGATCATCAGGAAACGAAACATAGTAACGACCACGTTCCTCGTCGAACTCCCACTTGAGCTCAGTTGCGTTATCTGCACTGGTATCGTCGGCACCTGCAACTGTTTTGGTAGAATCTTTGAGTCACGAGGACTCAGCAATCTCACACCCGCGAGATCAAGACTATTTAAGCTTATAGGAAAGGATGGGGTAATGAGGTGGAGCTACAGCAAGCACAAAGCACATGGTGGCTAACATACGCAAAAGAGAGCGAGAAGAGAAGCAACACAATGGTCGCGAAGCTAGAAATGATCAAGAAGTGATCTTGAAACTACTTACGTTCATTCATAACTCCAACCGTGTTCACTTCCCGGACGCCGCCGAGAAGAGACCATCATGGCTACACACACGGTTGATGTATTTTAATTAAGTCAAGTGTCAAGTTCTCTACAACCGGACATTAACAAATTCCCATCTGCCTCACAACCGCGGGCATGGCTTTCGAAAGATAATACCCTGCAGGGGTGTCCCAACTTAGCCCATTATAAGCTCTCACGGTCAACGAAGGATAAACCTTCTCTCGCGAAGACCCGATCAGTCTCGGATTCCCGGTTTACAAGTCGACAATGGTAAAACAAGACCCAAAGCCGCCCGATGTGCCGACAAATCCCGATAGGAGCTGCACATATATCATTCTCAGGGCACACCGGATAAGTCAAGCTACGAGTAAAACCAGGCCTCGAGTTTCCCCGAGGTGGCCCCGCAGGCTGCTCGGTTTGGACCAACACTCGAAGGAGCACTGGCCCGGGGGGGTTAAATAAAGATGACCCTCGGGCTCGCGAAAACCCAAGGGAAAAAGGCTTAGGTGGCAAATGTAAAACCAAGGTTGGGCCTTGCTGGAGGAGTTTTATTCAAGGCGAACTGTCAAGGGGGTCCCATAAATCACCCAACCGCGTAAGGAACGCAAACTCAAGGAACATAATACCGGTATACAGAAACTAGGGCGGCAAGAGTGGAACAAAACACCAGGCATAAGGCCGAGCCTTCCACCCTTTACCAAATATATAGATGCATTAATTAAATAAGAGATATTGTGATATTCCAAAATATCCATGTTCCAACATGGAACCAACTTCAACTTCACCTGCAACTAGCAACGCTATAAGAAGGGCTAAGCAAAAGCGGTAACTTAGCCAAACAATGGTTTGCTAGGAAAGGATGGTTAGAGGCTTGACATGGCAATATGGGAGGCATGATATAGCAAGTGGTAGGTAGCACAGCATAGCAATAGAGCGAATACCTAGCAAAGCAAAGATAGAAGTGATTTCGAGGGTATGGTCATCTTGCCTGCAAGGTTCACAGAGTTGTCGAAAGTTTGATCCTCATAAGCGTACTCAACAGGTTCCTCGTTCACGAACTCGTCTCCCGGCTCTACCCACAGCAAGAACACAAGCAATGGAACCACAATCAATCACGGGAAATGCACAAGCAACATGATGCAATACATGCATGATATGCGAGATGTGATATACGTTGCATATGCATGCTCCGGAAGAAAAATGACGAACAAAGCATCAACTTGGCAAACCAAGTATGCCACTGGAAAGATGAGATGATTTCGGTCGAAACCAATATAAAGATCACCGGAAACAGATGCACGGTTTGCAAATGGCAAGCAAAACAAGAATGACACGATTCTGCGATTAACAGCATGATAGCACTTAGAATACATCAACTAACTATGCTAAAGCAGCCCAACATAGCAACAAAGCATCTGGCAGTAATCTACAAGAGATGCCTGACAAAATATGAACACTGAGCTACGACTAGATCACACCATAACAGGTTCAAACAAGCATGGCAAGAATGCAAAAGATAACAGTTTCACAGACTTGGAGAAAGTACTGAACATGGCTGAAACAGCATCAGGTAGCAATGTTCAGAGCAAGCAGTAAACATGCTACAGGAATTTATCATAGCAAATCAAGGCATGGAATGAATCTACTAAATGCATAGAACAAAAGTCCCTTACTGACCATGATCCCAAAAGGTACAGAAGATATGATGGCACCCATGTAAACATAGCAAGTTTCGTTAACAGGTTTCAGACAGCAGAAAACAGAGCATGGCATTAACAGAATTATGAAGGCATCTTTGTGAGCTCGATACACTCATCACAAAGCAATGCATGGCAAAACAAGCATACCTACAGAAAGATGGCATGTTTATGAAGCTAACCATGGCAAGAGAAAGTTCATACCATGTATGGATCAACTACAACAACCTTGGCAAAATTGAATATCATGTTAACATTCTGCCAGGAACATTTTATAGCAAAAGTAGAGCAATATTGAGACATTCTAGGGCACTCCATAATTGCAAACAGCGCCATGGATGGATAGAGCACAACTATATCTACAAAACAGCCTTACTGAACATACTCAAAAGAAGCATGGATCTCACTGTAGACACCTGGATACATGGCAACAAAATAACAGCAGTAACAGACAGCAAAAATCCTAAAGTCCCTGAAAACAGAAACATCACGAAGCCTAGTTTGCATGCTTGTGATAGTCACCACATAGATCACCAAAATACATGGCATACACCTCTATAAAGATGGCATGGCATAGATCAAAACACCTGTAGAGCTCATGCCCATAAGATGCACACATCAAATGCAACAAAAATAACAAAACATCAAGTTCTGATAAGTAACAGCAGTAAACATCATATAGCACTCTTACACCAGAGATTTGGGCATCAAGATGAACTCAAACAAGCATGGCACAATGGAACAAAATGAAGAGAATCTTGTGGTGAACATTTCGGTATATCATGCACGCAAAACGGAGCAGTATGCAATGAGATATGATGTGATGAACATAGCAACATAATGTGATAACTTCGGGACTTGGAGGATTTTCAGGGTTCAACCTCTCCAGATCTAGGGTTCCGTGGCACGGAAGCCGAGGTTCGCCGGAGATGGAGAGGAGGAGGGCGGAGTTTGGACGGAGAGGGAGGAGGGACGGGGCCGGCGCTCGGGCGGAGGGCGCGGAGGCGGCGGAAGACGACCGGGCGACGACGAGCGGAGGCGAGGCGCGGGTAGCGCGGTCGCGGGCACGGGCGCCGGCGCCAAGGTGCGGCGGGGGAGACGACGAGGCGGCGGGGCGCGGGTGGCGTACGGGCTCGGGCGGGCCCTCCTCGGGCTCGCCGGGCCGCGGCGGCGGGGCAGCGGCGCCTGCCACGTGGCGGCTCGTGAGTGGTGCGGGGCGCGGGCGCGGTTTCGTCCGGCGCGGGACGGACGCGTCCGGCGGCGGAGAGGGAGCGGGCTAGGGTTGAACTGCGCGAAAATTCCGGGAGGATCACATATTTATAGGTGGAGGGAGCTAGGAGACTCCAAATGGAGTGCGGTTTTTGCCCACACGATCGTGATCGAACGACCGAGAGCATGGAAGTGACTTAGGTGGGTTATTGGGCTGTTTGGAGGGGGGTGTGGCTGCAACACACAAAAGACCTTTGCGGTTACCCGGTTAACCGCTGGAGCATCAAACGACCTCCAAATGGAACGAAACTTGATAGGTGGTCTACCGGTGGTGTACCAAGGCCACAAACCTCGGTCCATTCCGAGAACGTTTAACCGCTCACGAAAAGAGACAAGAGGGGTGCGCCGGTGCATGTGGGAGTGTCGGATTGCAAAACGGGCAACGGGGAAAATGCTCGGATGCATGCGACGAACACGTATGCAAATGAGATGCACATGATGACATGATATGAGATGCATGACATGAACAAAATGCAAAACGTAAAGCAAAACCCGACCAGGAAGGGAATATCATAACACATAGCCGAAAATGGCAAGAGTTGGAGTTATAAATATGGAAAGTTACATCCGGGGTGTTACAGGAATCATCTCTGGTGGCCATCTTCATCATCCCGGCGGCCACCACGATGAGGAGAGAGTAGTCCACCCTCGAGGTTGAGGGTTTGTACCAGTAGCTATGTGTTTAATCTCTCTCTCTCTCTCGTGATCTATATCGTGAGCTTTGTTAATATAGAAGGATCATATGCTGTTTCTCCCCTTTATACTCTCATTATGATGAATTGAATCTTTACCCTTTGAAGTTTTGTCTTGTCGGATTGAATATTCGGAGATGAGAACACATGATGTATTTCTTGCGGTATGAATACCTGAGGTGACAATTGGGGTATCATATTGATTCACTTGATGTATGTTATGGCACTCAACTTGCGGATTCCCGAGGTGGCGTTGGGGTAATCTTTGGAGAGGGGTTGATGCACGTTTTTATTATCTTTTCTCCGATAGAAACTTTGGGGTCTCTCTGTAGTTCTTTGTGTGGATTGAGTATTATGAATATGAATTTTCTTTGGTGTTATTTTAGTATGAACTCTTGATTAGATCGATCGGAAAGAATAGCTTGCGTTATTTTAGTACGAACTCTAAGATAGATTGATCGGAAAGAATAGCTTTGAGGTGGTTTCGTACCCTACAAACAATTCCTATCTTTTGTTCTACGGTAATAGGAACTCGGGAGTGATTCTTTATTGCACTTTGAGGGATAATCATATGATCCAACTATGTTAGCACTGTTGGGAGATTGCACTAGCGAAAGTACGGACCCTAGGCCTCATTTTCAAGCATTGCAATACGGTTTTTGTGCCTGTTTACTATTTACTACCTTGTTGTTTTTATTTATTCAGATTATAAAAATATATTTCTACCATCAATATTACACTTTTATCACCATCTCTTCGCCGAACTAGTGCACCTATACAATTTTCCATTATATTGGGTGTGTTGGGGACACAAGAGATTTCTTGTATTTGGTTGCAGGGTCGTTCAAGAGAGACTATCTTCATCCTACACCTCCCACGGATTGATAAATCTTAGGTCATCCACTTGAGGGAAAATTGCTACTATCCTACAAAACTCCGCGCTTGGAGGCCCAACACGTGTCTACAAGAATAAAGTTGCGTAGTAGACATCAAGCGTGTGTGATAGTTACACCTTTCACACATGAGGGTATACATAAAACTGTGTGGGGTGTACATACGAACGGAAACGTTTTCCCTGGATTGACTGTGTGGGATGTACATAAGAACGGAAACGTATTCCTTGGATTGACTGTGTGTGATAGACATACGAACAGAAATGTTTTTCTAGGATTCACCATGTGGGGTGTACATACGAATGGAAATGATTGGGTTTCGATGCCTTGCCCGACCGCACAGGGCCCCAGCCTGTGTCCCAGGAGGACCGATCCCCGACGATTTCTAGGTCGTGTGGGAAGGACCCCCCTATCGCCCACACTCGCCTGGCGACGGTTCCAAATGTCCTCGCGGAAAGGGGTTAAAAACCGTTTGTATAGCACCGATGCGTACCAGTGCCATTTAAACAAATTAGTAGTACAAGCTAGAAAATAATGCAAGATGTAAACTATATTAGACTCCCAAGTTAAACGTGTCTTGTGAAAAGTGATTGTTGCAGGTTACACAATAGTAGTACTTTGATGTAAGAACATGGTGTGATAGACAGATATTGTATGTTCTAGAAACAGGAACACGTGTCTTATTCACAAGTATAATGTGTAAAGTAAGCAGATGTAATTCAACAAAATTAGAAGCAATACAAGATAGACATCATACATAACATGCAACCATATATAACAGTGCCATGTTAGAGGGAGCACCTGTGATGGTGGACAAGGGTGGACGTGCTCATCATCAACGCAGCTACTGTGAGTGTCTATGCATGTGTTGTCTTCCAAATCTTCTTGGGGGGATGGCCGAGTAGAACGTGGAGAGGCCCTCCGTTTGGAAGAAGCACCTTTATTCACCGCCTTACTAATTTCCTTCTGCTTTATTGATTTTGCATTGTCAAGTAAAACGACAAGAAAAAGCAATAAAATTCACTCTTCCGAACTCATTCATGCATGATACTGACAATCACTACCTTGATGTAAGGCAAACACATGATACGAGGATGGAATATGTATGAAAAACAGGACGGCATGACATATTCACAACTATTTGTGTAAACTAAGCAAAAGTAATTTAATCAAATTACAAGCAATATAAGTGGGACACCGTATGCAACACGCAAGACAATATCACACTGCCAAGCTAGAGAAAGCACCTGGGATGTCGGTTTCGCCGGAAGACCGCCATCAGTCCTTGCCTTATTTTTTTCCTTCCCATTTCTTAATTGTATTGCCTTGTCAAGTCAAACCCACTAGAAAAATGAATTGAAATTCGCTTTTCAGAATTCATTGATGCAGGATGCTGACGAGCACTACTTCAATGTAAGGCGACCGCATGATAGGATGATTGAATGTGTAAGAGAAAAGGACAACATTGCATATTCATGGCTATGATGTGTAAACTAAGCAGAAGGAATTTCAACAAATTAGAAGGAATGAAAGCTAGACACCATATGAAAGATGACACGAATATCACTCTACCAAGTTAAAACTGTCTCGTCATAAGTGCCATTTCAACAAATTAGAAGTAGTACAAGCTACAAAAGAATGCGAGATGTAACCTATATCACACTCCCAAGTCAAATGTGTCTTATGATAAGTGATTGTTGCAGGTTACACAATAGTATTACTTTAATGTAAGAACATGGTGTGATAGACATATATTGTATGTTCTAGAAACAGGAACACATGTCTTATTCACAAGTATAATGTGTAAAGTAAGCAGATGGAATTCAACAAAATTAGAAGCAATACAAGCTAGACATCATAGATAACATGTAACCATATATAATAGTGCCAAGTTAGAGGGAGCACATGTGATGGTACACTAGAGGAGACGTGTTCATCATCAACACAGCTACACTGAGTGTCTATGCATGTGTTGTCTTGCAAATCTTCTTGGGGGGTGGCGGAGTAGAATCTGTAGAGGCCCTCCGTTTGGAAGGAGCACCTTTATCCATTGCCTTGCTAATTTCCTTCCACTTTATTGATTTTGAATTGTCAAGTAAAACCTACAAGAAAAAGCAATAAAATTCACTCTTCAGAACTCATTCGGGCCTTATACTGACAATCACTACTTTGATGTAAGGCAAACACATGATACCAGGATGGAATATGTACGAAAAACAGGACGACATGGCATATTCACAACTGTTTGTGTAAACTAAGCAGAAGCCATTTCAACAAATAAGAAGCAATGCAAGCTAGACACCACATGAAAGATGCAACCAATATGACTCTGCCAAGTTAAAAGCATCCCATCATAAATGGCGTTTCAACAAATTAGAAGCAGCGCATGCTATAAATCATATGAAAGACGCAACTAATATCACACTGCATATACTAAAGGTGTCTCGTCATATTGATTGATGCGGGATACAAAAAAACAATAGTTTTATGTAAGGACATGCTTAATAGACAGATGTACTATGTACTAAAAAAAGGAAGGCATGTCACGTTAACAGGTATAATGTATAAACTAAGCAGAATAGCACATGCAATTTAACCAGATTGGAACACTGGTACAACGACGTGCTATACAAACGGTTTTTAACCCCTTTCCACGACGACATTTGGAGCCGTCGCCAAGTGAGTGTGGGCGATAGGGGGGTCCTTCCCACACGACCCAGAAATCGTCGGGGATAGTCCCTCCCGGGACAAACGCTGGGGACGTGTGCAATCAGGCGAGGCATCCAAATCCAATCATTTCCGTAGGTATGTACATCCCACACGGTGAATCCCAGAAAATCATTTCCGTAGGTATGTACATCCCACACGGTGAATCCCAGAAAATCATTTCTGTAGGTATGTATGTCCCACGCGGTGAATCCTATAAAAACATTTCCATAGGTATGTATATCACACACAGTTCTTTGTGTGGAAACATTTGTGCAAGGTGGCCTAAATCAAACAGTTTGCTGCTAGAAGCCGTGTGTGATTGTTAGTTGATCGAACACGCCTACTTTCTAGAAACCGTGCTTGTTGTTTGAGTTCATCGCCCACGGTGTTGTCTGAGTAACCGTCTGCAATAGAAAACCCCAATACGCAGGGTAATTAGCCTATTATTGATAATCATGTACTAATCAAACTGATATTTCTTATAAAACACGCCAGATATTTCATATCCGTATAAATGCAACCATGATTTCATAATCGAATTACATCAGATAGCTTCGGCACTCACTTACGCCATTACACAACAGCACCAAGTTTCACATGCATCATCAAAAACCTTTGTAAAGTAGCATCATACACGGTAAATAGACAGATGAATCTCATCTGGGAAACTGCAGAAGCGGATGGCAAATATTGAGCCTTGAGTGATGTTGAATGTCCTTGCAACTTTAGGCCAGTGGCTATGGATAATTGCCCGCCCAACCATCGTCCTCTTCAGCAAGACATCAATATTGTACCGTGGGTGTTGAATGAATACCTTCCTCGCCTCTTGACCATGCAGGTGGTTTGAGAGGTAATCATCGGTGAACTGCTTTGAAAAGTACGGAAAACAAAGCTATGCATAAATCGCTGTTGTAAATTTTGAAATGGCGCAAGGGGTAAAAACAAGGTAAAAGAGTTGGTACCATCCTATAGTTGAATGATGTCTTCTTCATTGTGCAAACAAAGATCTTGCTGTTATTCGTCACAAGTTTCTTCATCCTAACAATATTTTTGAGTTTCTTGACTTGACTGATATTCATGGAGATCACATTTCCCCATATGCAAAATGGGTCGAACAGTGGGTCTAACCCTCTGACAGCAGGACCTACATGTGCAAGACCAAATTGTAAGAAACCTAAATATTAGAATGATTCCTGCAACTGCACAATAATGTGCTATTAGCCAAAGGACCCTGCTTGAACAAACATCGATGGTAAACCGCAGTGTCTCCCATTGATTCCCTACAACACACATAAGGAAGATCTTGATCAGGTTAACTGAGAGTTTCCATACTATCAGTAGAATATGTATTGAGTACAGCCAAATTCGATTGGTGTCACATGCATAACAATAGAAAATTGTACCCACAGCAAATGAAAATCAAATTGCAGAACTGAACCAAACAGTTAAATGGACAGCAGACCAAATGAACCAAAATAGTTAGCTGAGCACGACATTGCAGAATAGAAACATGTACTAGAAGATAAGACAGTTAACAAAACAAAGAATGCTTGAGAACAGTACTATGAAATGTAGCAATTGTTGGACCAAAGTGTTAACTGAACATTACATTTCAGAGGACCAAGCTGTTAACTGAACATCAGATTGCATATTAACATTACAGAGGACAAATCACCAGAAGGCACTGGCGGTGGCCTCGAGAAAACATCACGAACTGTATTTCAAAGTAGACAACTGCCTGGCGGTGTCGACGGTGGCCTCGAAGACGAGGTGCTCCTCCAAGATGTGGTGGTCGACACGCATGGCAGCCATAGCGACCTCGTGCGCGCGTGCGGCCGCATGCTACTGAGCTCCATGTTATACTGCGTGCAAAATGGCTATGGGCTGTGCTTAATTGGAGGAGGGGGGCAGTGATTTCGGTGGAAGGTGTCGCTCTGTTGGTCGGGGCATGTGGGACGGGAAAGGAGGAGGATGGTGTGGGTGGAGTGTGGATTACCTGACCATATCAACGAGGCCGCGCAGCAAGAAGAATGGTCGGCGGCGAGGAGGCAACGTAGCAAGAAGAAGGGCCGCCGGCGAGGAGGCGGTGCTGCAAGAAGAAGGGTCGCCGGCGAGGAGGCGGCGCTGCAAGAAGAAGGGTAGCCGGCGAGGAGGCGGCGCTGCAAGAAGAAGGGTCGCCGGCGAGGAGGCTAAGCTGCCAGTAAGCAGTAGTGAAGGTTTGAACTTGGAAAGCAAGGAGGAACAGTAGAAATGTGGCTTTTGGTAGGAGGGAGGGGGCGGAGAGATAGATATTTCCCCGGTGGCAAAAAAATTTCGCTCGGTGCCGCGAGAAACTAGCGCGCAAGTGTGGTTCAAGCGGGGGCGGTGGACTATAGACGACGAAGCTTCCTGCGTAACCCAGACAAGACGGTGCGCCAAGATATTTTATCGCATCCCACACGGTTGTTTCTAGTAAACTGTTTGTGGTATACCTGATTTTTTCATTATGTTTGGAAAGACAAAATGGTGTTACGGAGGGAAAGGATGGTGTTTGAATTGCTAGAACATTTACGTACAGTGAACATGCAACTAGTACATGAGTGTTGTGTTTAAATTTGGAATTATTCCGGGTTCGTTTGGAATTTTTATGCATTAATTGAGTTTCTAGGCATTTAATGTGCATAATTCAAATTTGAACTACAAGCACATGCTCCAAAGCACCAAAGTTTGTTGAAAAATCACATGTGTGTCTTTGGGTGAATTTATAGGTCCCATGCAAGAAATGGGAATGAAATTCAAACATCTGGGCGTCGTGGCTTGGCCGGAATGATTGAGAAACTTGGTTTTTTAATTACTCTAAATCCAAAACACGCCTGAAAATCACGAAACTTGGCATGGTGTCATGACATGGCACCAACACGTTGCGGTAATTTTTTTGCCCGAACTGGGACAAGCTTTGGTGTAAGCTTCTTGCAAACCGGAGCTTTCCTCAAGAAGGCTCATGGTTCCGAGAGGGAACGTGTCACCTCCATGTGTGAAACGACATACGTACACTGCCTTCTCCCGCCTTAATTTTTGTACATTAACAGATTAGACCAAATAGAAGTATCGTGCTAAATTTTGGAATTATTCCGGGTTCGTTTGGCCTTTTTATACATTAATTGAGTTTTTGGGCATTTAATGTGCATAATTCAAATTTGAACTACAAGCACATGCTCCAGTGCACCAAAGTTGGTTGAAAAATCACATGTGTGTATTTGGGTGAATTTATAGGTCCCATGCAAGAAATGGGAATGAAATTCAAACATCTGGGCGTCGTGGCTCGGCCGGAAAGATTGAGAAGATTTGGTTTTTTAATTCCTGTAAATCCAAAACACGCCTAAAAATCAGGAAACTTGGCATGGTGTCCTGACATGGCACCAACATGCCGCGGTAAACTTTTTGGCCGAATTGGGACAAGCTTTGGTGTAAGCTTCTTGCAAACTGGAGCTTCCCTCAAGAAGGCTCGTGGTTTCGAGAGGGAACGTGTCACCTCCGTGTGCGAAACGACATACGTACACTGCCTTCTCCCGCCTTAATTTGTTTACACAGGCAGATTAGACCAAAAAGAAGTATTGTGCTAAATTTTGGAATTATTACAGGTTCGTTTGGCATTTTTTATACATTAATTGAGTTTCTGCGCATTTAATGTGCATAATTCAAATTTGAACTACAAGCACATGCTCCAGTGCACCAAAGTTGGTTGAAAAATCACATGTGTGTCCTTGGGTGAATTTATAGGTCCCATGCAAGAAATGAGAATAAAATTCAAACATCTGGGCATCCTGGCTCGGCCGTAAAGATTGAGAAACTTGGTTTTTTAATTCCTGTAAATCCAAAACACGCCTGAAAATTATGAAACTTGGCATGGTGTCATGACATGGCACCAACATGATGCGGTAATTTTTTTGGCCGAATTGGTACAAGTTTTGGTGTAAGCTTCTTGCAAACCGGAGTTCCCTCAAGAAGGCTCGTGGTTCTGAGAGGGAACGTGTCACCTCCGTGTGCAAAATGACATACGTACACTGCCTTCTCCCACCTTAATTTTTTTACACAGGCAGATTAGACCAAATAGAAGTATCATGCTAAAATTTGGAATTATTCTGGGTTCGTTTGGCCTTTTTTATACATTAATTGAGTTTCTGCGCATTTAATGTGCATAATTCAAATTTGAACTACAAGTACATGCTCCAGTGCACCAAAGTTGGTTGAAAAATCACATGTGTGTCCTTGGGTAAATTTATAGGTCCCATGCAAGAGATGGAAATGAAATTCAAACATCTGGGCGTCGTGGCTCGGCTGGAAAGATTGAGAAACTTGGTTTCTTAATTCCTGTAAATCCAAAACACGGGTGAAAATCATGAAACTTGGCATGGTGTCATGACATGGCACCAACATACTGCGGTAATTTTTTTGGCCGAATTGGGATCAGCTTTAGTGTAAGCTTCTTGCAAACCGGAGCTTCCCTCAAGAAGGCTCGTGGTTCCTAGAGGGAATGTGTCACCTCCGTGTGCGAAACGACATACGTACACTGCCTTCTCCCGCCTTAATTTTTCTACACAGACAGATTAGACCAAATAGAAGTATCGTGCTAAATTTTGGAATTATTCTGGGTTCGTTTGGCCTTTTTATACATTAATTGAGTTTCTGCGCATTTAATGTGCATAATTCAAATTTGAACTACAAGTACATGCTCCAGTGCACCAAAGTTGGTTGAAAAATCCATGTGTGTCCTTGGTTAATTTATAGGTCTCATGCAAGAGATGGGAATGAAATTCAAACATCTGGGCGTCGTGGCTCGGCCGGAAAGATTGAGAAACTTGGTTTTTTAATTACTCTAAATCCAAAACACGCCTGAAAATCACGAAACTTGGCATGGTGTCATGACATGGCACCAACACGTTGCGGTAATTTTTTTGCCCGAACTGGGACAAGCTTTGGTGTAAGCTTCTTGCAAACCGGAGCTTCCCTCAAGAAGGCTCATGGTTCCGAGAGGGAACGTGTCACCTCCATGTGTGAAACGACATACGTACACTGCCTTCTCCCGCCTTAATTTTTGTACATTAACAGATTAGACCAAATAGAAGTATCGTGCTAAATTTTGGAATTATTCCGGGTTCGTTTGGCCTTTTTATACATTAATTGAGTTTTTGGGCATTTAATGTGCATAATTCAAATTTGAACTACAAGCACATGCTCCAGTGCACCAAAGTTGGTTGAAAAATCACATGTGTGTATTTGGGTGAATTTATAGGTCCCATGCAAGAAATGGGAATGAAATTCAAACATCTGGGCGTCGTGGCTCGGCCGGAAAGATTGAGAAGATTTGGTTTTTTAATTCCTGTAAATCCAAAACACGCCTAAAAATCAGGAAACTTGGCATGGTGTCCTGACATGGCACCAACATGCCGCGGTAAACTTTTTGGCCGAATTGGGACAAGCTTTGGTGTAAGCTTCTTGCAAACTGGAGCTTCCCTCAAGAAGGCTCGTGGTTTCGAGAGGGAACGTGTCACCTCCGTGTGCGAAACGACATACGTACACTGCCTTCTCCCACCTTAATTTTTTTACACAGGTAGATTAGACCAAATAGAAGTATTGTGCTTAATTTTGGAATTATTTCGGGTTCGTTTGGCCTTTTTATACATTAATTGAGTTTTTGCGTATTTAATGTGCATAATTCAAATTTGAACTACAAGCATAGGCTCCAGTGCGCCAAATTTGTTTGAAAAATCACATGTGTGTCCTTGGGTGAATTTGTAGGTCCTATGCAAGAGATGGCACCAACATGCTGTGGTAAGTTTTCTGTCCGATTTGTGAAGGTGCACACATTAGCAATCAAAAAAGTCATTTTGGAACAAGTGTTGTCACATTACAAATCGGAGACACAAGTATTATTGAAACCGTGGGCTTCTACTTAGCAATGATGTGCCGCCACGCGTCCCATTTTTTATTGGCTAGGAGGTGCCGTGCGGGGTAGCTATTTGAGTACGGGAGGTGTGCCATCAGACCCCTGCGCGTGCTCATCGGGAGGAGAGCCCTTTGACCGCTACCCGCCATACACCTCCCTCCCAACGTCTCCATTAATGGCGCCCGAGCGCCTGTTCTATGGTGTGGCTATATGTCTCACTGGACTTATATTTAAGAGAGAAAAATGAAAATCTGAAAAGAAAGTTTTGCACAGATCTTGATGTAAGATCCGACAGACCTATATAGCATCGTCTGCGACTTATAGAAAGCATGATGAATATAAGGACGATGACAGTGGATAATAATTGTCTTACATATTTAGGAACATAATTAAAAAAGCCACATGCGGCAACGCCCGAAATACACAAGGGTAAAAGAAGAAGGAAGACAACGATCTGGCTCGCTGATCTCTACTTTCTTGATGCGTTGCTGTAGGCCGCGGGAACTAGTCTCTGCGGCGAGCAGCGATGAGCTCTTTCTTGTCCTCAAGATGCTACTTGAAAGCATCCACGAATTCCTCCACCAGCCTTCTGCGCTCGATGCGCAGCATGGCATTCTCATCCATAAGTTTCTCGATGATGACGCCGGTCCTCTTCAACAAGGCAGTGGTGTGCTCCTGCTGCTCCGCACTTCCGACGATCTTCGCCCTCAGCAGGTCGCGCTCGGCCCAGAGCTTCGCATTGCTCTCATTTAGTTGCCAGATGACGCCGGTAGAATGTTCAAATGAGGCTTTCAGGTCATCCTGCAACCTCGACCAGCTGGAGATCTGATCCATCTGCCTAAGGACGAGGGCACGCATGCGCCTGTAAGAGTCCTCGCCTACCCACGAGACATTTTCCCAGGCAGCCGTGGCGCGGGAGGACATCTCTGCTGCATTCGCGGCGCGGCGGGACATCTCTTCTGCTTCCGCGGCGCGGCCGGACCAATCAGCTGCATCAATGGTGCGGCGGGACCTCCCTGCTGCTTCGACGGCGTGGAGGGACCTCTCTGCTGCTACGGCCGCGCGGCGTGACATGCTTGCTGCTTTCGCGGCGAGGCGGGACATCTCTCGTGCTTCCGCTTCCAGGCTCGCCTCTCCCTGGTGGCAATCTCTCGACCCAGAACTCACACCGGTCATGGAAGACGCAAGGGAACGATGATGAATGACTTGTTTGTTTTTGTGGATGAGGAGTTGAGGAGGAATGTGCAATTTCGAATGTGACGGGAAACCGTTTAGGTTTTGATCGGTGTGAACAGGTTTGCAATTTGGAATGTGACGAGACGCGACCTCCCTGTTCTTCTAAAAAATGTTACGGGATGCATGCTCAAAATTTACTGATAGTTATAAGTGCGGCACTATTCACGGAAGGCGTAACGTGGGCACATATGCCTTCTTGGCCGCGTACGCGGCGTTTGCACCATAGGGTGCACCGCAATAGGCAATGTCAGCGCACGTCTTCTCCCAACAACCATGCACGCTCGTTATTACCATCGCGCACGCTTCTTTAATTAGAATGTGTGTGCCCGTCTAGCGCACACACGTTGATCTATCTAACTGTTTCATTTTGTTGTAGCTAATCGCAAACAGTTCATCCATGTGAAGTGTATGCCATCAATCGCGGACACTTTGATCTGGCTGACCCGCTTCAGTTCTGTTGCCTAATCGCAAACAGTTAATCCTTCTGAAGCGTATGCCCTCAATCACACACACCTTGATCTAGTTGACTGTTTCTTTTGTGTTGCCTAATCACAAACAGTTCATCCGAGTGAACCGTATGCTGTATATCGCACACGCCTTCATCAGGGTGCCCGTTTCTTTTGTTTCGCCTCATTGCAAACCGTTCATTGGACTGAACCGTATGCCCTGGATCACACACGAAACTAAAATCTGAACCGTGTTTGGTGGCTCCGCCATCGCAAATATTTTGCACCTTTTTTGACGGTTCTTTTACACCACTGTTTGCGATTATTGCATCACACACAGTTTCGTCGAAGGGTCTCTAATCGTAGTGTCGCGTTAGCAGCATCCTGCAGTAGTGGAAGAATTACAATCTAGACACCATATGCAACATGCAACCACATATCACGCTGCCATGTTAGAGCAAGCACCTGCGATGCTGGTGTAGGGGAAATGCGGTCATCAACTACAAAGCTACGTTCACTATCTTCATCTAGCCTTGTTGTTTCTTGAGAATCATGTGGGGAGGCTGACACCGCATTCTTTAAAAGAGCACATTTTCTCACGGTAACCCCCTGGCGTGACTGTCTCATCATAAGTGATTGATGAGGGATACAAGAACATTAGTTTGATGTAAGAACATGGTTAATAGACAGATGTACTAGTATGTACCAAAAATAGGAAGGCATGTCATATTCAAAGGTATAACGTGTAAGCTAAGCAAATGCAATTTAACCAAGTTTGAAGCAATATAAGCTAGACATCCAGCTGGAGTGGCGAGCATGATCATCGAGGACCTGAGAGCCTGGTGGGAGGCGGGCTGCTTCGCCACCATCGTGGCTTTTTAGTTGGGTTCCAGGTGATGCCTGTCTGTGCTGGGCTTGTCACTGGCTCGGCCAGTGCCCTGACTAGCTATTTGTCTTCTGGTGCTCCCGGGATGGTGGTTCATGTAAAAAATATCTTTCCTTGTCTTAATAAAGACCGACTTCGGCCTTTCGAATACAAGCTAGACACCATATGCAACATGCAACCACATATGACACCGCGAAGTTAAAGCAAGCACCTGTGATGGTGGTTCATGGCGAGCGAGATCATCAACTCCAGAGCTACGTTTACCGTCTCCATCTTCTGACACTACACCCTTTATAGCGCTGAAACGTGTCTTGCCTAAGCCCGAAGATAGATGGAGCTGCTTCTCTCTTTTATTTTGTGCTTCTATCAACTGGTTGGCAGAGTCTGAAATACCCATGCATAAAAAAACAATAGTGAGAGTATGGGTGAAGTGTGTGCAGAACTAGTGCACTGTAAAAGTAGCAGATATCAGGTGGCTGAGAAATAAATGACAGGAGACATATGATAGCTCTACAACATCACATGGCAAACAAAATTAGATTCCACTCCGTATGATTTTGTAATATATGAGCACAGGGATGGCTGGGAAATGCAGGTACTCCTTGAGCACACCACCACATGTGGTCCTATCAAAATAACAGTCTACTGAAGATAAATAGGTCAGTCGATTTTTTAATGAACCGCCCGATCTACAAGGAACAGGCAGATGGCCTTTGTCTACCTCCCGCCAGTCACTGTTGATGATCTTTCTCGAACCGCCAGCGACCACCGGCCTAGACCCCTGCCTCCGTCGCCCCTCCCTCCCTCGACCTCACACCACCGTCGTGCTTGGCAGTGCCCCCTGCCATCCCTTTAAGCCCGGCCGACCTCCATATTGGGCGCCCAGTAGCTCCTAGGCCCCACACACCCCTAAGATAAACACCGAGGCGCTGCTTCCCCGGCGTAATAGGCGGACTAGCGCCTATTACGCCGGGGAATGATTCCTTTAATTGGGAATCAACTGACCAGGAATTGAAATCTAGGGAGGCGACAGACCTCTAGCTAAGGTTAAATTAAATAGTATATGAGGAGAAACCTTGTGCATCTCGAGTTACTAGGAACATCTAGTATCAGGAAAAAGCGGTCAACTAGTGTCTTCTGTGGGATGAATACCATGCAAGCAGACATGTAAGATTTGCACGAATAAGGGAAGAGGAGTACCATTTCCGGTTGCCAGTCCTGCGAAGGAAAACCCTGGCTTTCTTTTTAACACAAGTAGTACTCCTACGTATGTACTTGTATCCTGTTCGGGTCTAGGCCTTGCATTGCCATACTTCGCCACACATTTTTGCCAAGCTTGCCTTAAGTTTTCAAAATGAAAAGGAGGTACACTTGCGCACGGTTGTCGTGGTCGCACCACACCCTCACACAGTCGCTCCTGCATGCTGCAAACCCAACCAAGGGAATGCACCCTCACCAACACATGCTACCGCATGTGATCAAAGCAAACTCAGCCATCCTACCGCAGACACATAATTTTCGTTCATACAATATGTTTATCCAACCGCATGTTGGGGAAGATCCGTACGGCCCGTGTGGTGGTCTATTTGGGAAGAAGAAGAGATGAGGCAGAAGGGTTAGGAGACATAGGATATTCATCCAACCGCCTGAAATGGTCGACTGACCCAAATGATGAAAGTCAGGCGACTTGCATAAATATATGTTTTTACACAACAAAAGATCCCTAGAAACAACATAAAGAAAAACTATCACTACTCACGGAACGAGACGGCCTCGTCCTCTTTGGCTGCCGGCGTGAACCAGCCGTAGCTGCCGACGTGTGTCTCCGCACCGTGGGTGTCCTCGGCTCCAGCTACTCGTTCACGCGGAGCGTGCGGGCGCTCTGCACGGACGAGAGCACCGCCTGGTTCAAGTCCAGGACGTCCGGTTCCGCCTGCCGGAGGGCCTCGATGGCAGTGGATCCCCACGCTCCGCGTTGAGTTGAGCCTCCGCCTTCCGGTTCAAGTCCAGGACATCTGGTTCCGCCTGCAGGAGGGTCTCGACGGTAGCGGCATCCGCGCGCTCTGCGTCGAGTTGAGCCTCCGCCGCCCGGTTCAAGTCCAGGACGACCGGTTCTGCCTACAGGAGGGCCTCGACGGCAGCGGCATCCGCGTGCTCCGCGTCAAGTTGAGCCTTCGCTGCCCGGTTCACATCCACGACATCCGATTCCGCCCGCAGGAGGGCCTCGATGCCAGCGGCATGCGCGCGCTCCGTGTGGAGTTGAGCCTCCGCCTCCCGGTCCTCCTTCCGAATCGCCAGGTTGAACTGCTGGTCTGCCTGCACCATGGGGGACCCGGACGCCAGAACGAAGTTGACGTCCATCGTCTCATACACATTAGGGGCCTTCTGCGCCGCGACCCCCGCCATGAACATTGGATCACCTTCCTCCTCCTCGGAACTTGGCTCCATAGAACTCGGGGATTGGCCCACCGCAAGCGAGCTTGGGAATGGAGGTCTGATACGTTTCCAATGCATCTATAATTTTTTATTGTTCCATGCTGTTATATTATCAATCTTGGATGTTTTATAATCATTTTATAGTCATTTTATATCATTTTTTGGTACTAACCTATTAACATAGTGCCAAGTGCCAGTTGTTGTTTTCTGCATGTTCTTTACATCGCAGGAAATCAATATCAGACGGAGTCCAAATGCAACGAAACTTTACGGAGATTTTTTTGGACCTGGAGGAACGTAATGGGCCCTGGCTGCACCTGGGGGTGACCCGAGGGAGGCACAACCCACCCGGGCACGCCAGGAGGCCCAGGCGGGCCCTGGTGGGTTGTGCCCACCTCGGGTGCCCCCCGGACCGCCTCTTTGCTCTATAAATACCACAATATTCCCAAAACTCTAGGGGAGTCGACAAAATATTCATCCAGCCGCCGTGGAGTCCAGAACCACCAGATCCAATCTAGACACCATCTCGGATGGGGTTCACCACCTCCATTGGTGCCTCTCCAGTGATGCGTGAGTAGTTCTTTGTAGACCTTTGGGTCCGTAGTTAGTAGCTAGATGGCTTCCTCTCTCTCGCTGAATTCTCAATACAATGGTCTCTTGGAGATCCATATGATGTAACTCTTTGCGGTGTGTTTGTTGGGAACTGATTAACTTTGAGTTTATGATCAGTTATATCTTTTTATATGCATGAAAGTTATTTGAGTTTCTTTGATCTCTTATATGCATGATCTCTTATAGCCTCATATTTCTTCTCCGATATTTGGGTTTTGTTTGGCCAACTTGATCTATTTATCTTGCAATGGGAAGAGGTGCTTTGTAGTGGGTTCGATCTTACGGTGCTTGGTCCCAATGACAGAAGGGGAAACGACACATATGTATCATTGCTACTAGGGATAAAATGATGGGGTCTATCTCTACATAGGTAGATCTTGTCTATATCATGGCATCGTTCTAATTGCATTACTCCTGTCGGGTGGTAGGTGCGACATATGCCAACGGGTGGCTTATCATTGTGGGAGCCAGTAAGACATCGCCGGTGCCTGGAAACGGGATAAGGCGAAGACATGCATGCCGGCGAATCTTACCCAGGTTCGGGGCTCTCCGTGGAGATAACACCCCTAGTCCTTCTCTGCGGGGTCTCCGCATGATCACTAGATCAACACAAGTGGCTACAAGTGGCTCCTTGAGCTGTTTGGCTAGAGGAAGAAGAAGGGCAAGGCTAGTTCTCCTCTTCTCTCTATGTGGTGTCTAAAACTCTGAGATATCAACCCTTTGCATGGGTGCCCCGGGGGGTTTATATAGGCCTACCCCCCAGGGGTACAATGGTAATCCGGCTAGACGCGGGTCCAGGCCGTCAGTGTCTGTATTCGCCGGCTTCTCCGCCGGCCGCTGGGGCCCGCCGACTGGGGGGCCCCGCCGGCTGCCGGCCTCTTGGCCGACAAGCCGGTCCCACTGCCTGGGGGTCTTGCCGGTGGCTGGTTACTGTAGCCTTGCCCCCGGTGACGAGGGCTTTGTCGAGGTAAGCATGGCTACAGTGCCGCCGCCTGGCGGGCTCTCACTGTAGCCTTACCTCGTCTTGTCTCCTTAATGATGCACGTACTTCGAGGGAGGGAGGTAGCCGGCTATTGGGAGCCGGCTATGGCCCAGGCCGACTGGGGGAGGCTTGGCCGTCTTCGAGCATCTCTCTGGCTGAAGGGGCCCGCCGCCCGCGGGCCGTACTGACAGCCTGTCGTGGGTGGAGTCACGGTCAACATGGCAACAATGCCGCGCCGGATGGGGGATGGCCGACCCGTATGGCCCGCTGTGGCCACACGTGCTCTGGGATTCGGGGGTGGCAGGCTGTACTGTAGCCATGCCCCGTCTTGTCACTGTTATGTGGGTGCATCCCTTGAGGGTGCAATCTTGGCCGCTTGCCGGGAGCCGGTCTTCTTATGGCCGGCTTCTTGGAGTTGGCCCTCATGTGGCTCTCTTTGGGAGGGTTTCTAGGGCTGGGCCGTCTTCCAGTAGTCGGTCCGTGAGATAGCCGGCCAGGGGAAGGCGGCCCTGTGCTTTGGGTGCTTGAAGGCTCGATCGGCCTGATAATTTTTCAAAGAGCCAGGGTGAGTCGGTTAGGCTACCCGTGGCCATTTACTCCGACAGTAGTCCCCGAAGCTGGTTGGGCTTCGAGACTGAAAGGAGGACGAGAAGCTCAATCAGCTTCCTATCTTGAAGAGCCACCAGCTAGGAGCCGGCTTTGATCAGGTGCGCCGTATTGGTGAGGTTTTGAAGTCTGAAGGCGGGAGCCGGCTGGCGCGCACGCCGAGTTGCGGGCCGGCCGCTTGCCGCCCGCGCGCCACGTGGTACCCTTCGGCTGGAAGAGCCTGCCAGCCCATGCGCGTGACAGGACACCGCCGCAGGCCGGGGCCCACCCCTTCCACGCCTAGGCCTAGGTGTGGAGCTTCTGTGGCCCAAAATGGGCCATTCGCCTTCCAACGGCAGTTTCCGCAGGCCGTTAGGGCGCAATAATCGCGGGACGTGGGGGAGTGGGCGCAGTTAATCCCACGCCCCCCACGCCTCACCTCCTCGGCTTCGCCGCACGAGGCTATAAATAGGGGGAGGAGGGGCAGCGGCAGACGCTCACACGCTCACCCTCGCTCCGCCATCTTCTTCTTCCTCTCCGTCGCTGCAGCACCTCGCAGCCGTGCCGTCCCTCTAGCCTTCGCACTACCCCGCAGCTTCGCCGCCGCGGGGCCGTGGTTTCGCCGTCGCCGCGCTCTTCTCATCGGCTTCTTGCCCTCATGTTGCGCGGCGGAGACTGGGACGGCTCCAACGTCCACGCGGACCACATCGACTTCGTCCGCAAGACGCGGCGGTTGCCCGGCGAGGACCATGTGCGGGTCCGTCTTGCACTGGCGAGGGAGATCTCGCCAGCGCCGGAGGAGGGCGAGCGGGTAATCTTCCGCTCGCACTGCCTGCGCGGCCTTGGCCTGCCTCCGAGCGCCTTCTTCCGCTCCTTCCTCGAATTCTACCAGCTCCAGCCGCACCACCTCACTCCAAACACGGTGGTGCTGCTGTCTGCCTTCGTCACTCTGTGCGAGGGCTTCCTCGGCGTCCTTCCCACCCTTGAGCTCTGGGGGGGATTCTTCCAGTCCAAGCTCGACACCGCCATGCAGGGTGTGCCGGCTCAGAGCGGCGCTCATCGCGGTGCGGAGGCCGGTAGCCGACAACCCTTTTCCTCCCATCACGCTGATCCAGTCGCTGAAGCTCTGGCAGAAATCCTACTTCTATATGAAGAACGTCGCTCCGCAAGGCGACTTCGTCAACTTGCCGGCTTATGTAGCCGGCCCGCCGGCTGGGAGGCGGCCCCAGTGGTCCTATCGGGCCAGAACGCTGTCGCCTGCTGGAGCCGCCGCCGTCGCGCGACTCCGGGTAATGGTCCAGTCGGAGGGCCTGACCGGGCCCGACCTGCTGGCCGCCTTCGTGGTGCGCCGGGTGCTCCCGCTCCAAGGCCGCCCTCATATGATTTGTCAAATGAGCGGCCAACTCGATCCGAGTCGGATGTGCACCAAGGAGATGCCTCACGCCGAGGTAGCTCTCATGGTGAACTACCTCGCGAACTGCAAGCTCACCGACCAGTGGCAGTTTGGCAAGGAGCCGTACTCCCATGCCCATCCCCCGCCTATGGTAAGCTTTCTTTATCTTCTCTTCTTTACTTTTGTCACCAAGTTTCTCTTGGCCGACTCTGACCAGTCGGTTTGTCTTGGCAGAGCCCCCTCCTTCGTCCGGCGGCCGGGGCAGCGGGGGTGGAGCGCCAATATCTCCCCGACCGGGCGACGCACGACTTGGACGACCCCGACTTGGGGGCGGCCGCTCTGGATGACAACACCGTGGTGGGAGGCGGCGAGGCAGGCGGCTCCGGGCTTGGAGCCAGCTTCGACGACTAGCCGGACGATGATGAGGCGGAAGTCGTCCCGCGCCGCCAGCCGGCGTCCGATCATGGCGCGGGTTCATCTGCCGCGCCGGCTGTCCGAGGCGGCGCGCAGAAGCGCCGGGCCGCGCCGAGCCTATTCGGCAGTCGGCCGAAGAGGCCCAACAGCGCGGCGGCGGCAACCAAGCGAGATGAGGCAGCCGCGAAGGCGGCCCGCTTCCGCAAGGTGGTGCAGCAGCCACAAAAGGTTTCAGCGTAAGTGTCAATTCTCTCGCGTATCCCTTCTTTTTTTTGTTGAAATTCTTCTGATTCCTTGTCTTGATTCATCAAACAGGGCTCCGCTTTCTCTTGAACGGACCGCTGCCGCCTCCGTGGTTGGATCGGCGGGAGGATCCGCAAGCACCCGCCGCGTGGACCCCCATGCCGAGCTTCAAGCGGCGACGAAGCGGAATGCGCGGGAGGCGCGGGAGGAGCGGGAGGCGGAGGAGCTGAGGGCGGCCGCTGCCAAGGCGGCGCAGGAGATGGCTGAGGAGTCGGCGGCAGCACAAGCCGACGCGGCAGCCAAGGCCCAGGCGGAGGCTGCAGCCTCAGAGAGGGCGGCGGAGCCCCCGCCGGAGGAAGCCGGTGGCGACCAACTGGGGATGGAGAGGGAGGAGGGCGACGTCGTCGTTCGGGAGAGGGAGGCGGCACTGCCATCGCCGACCGGGGCGGACCAAGGCAGCCGGCCTAGCGCGCCGCCCGTGCAGCCGGCTGGGGGCGAGCCGGCGGCGAGGGCAGACCTTGTGGTCCGGTCGCCATCGCGCCAGCGCGCGGGGAAGGCGACTTCGGCGCCGGACCCGGAGAGGGCCGCGGGCTCTAGCTCGTCGGCCCTGGATCTGGAGACGGCCAGCGCCAGCTCAGGGTGGACGCCGGGTGGTGGGACGGCTGTGTTGAACGTGGCGGCTCAAGAAGTCTGGAGCCGGCTTCAATCCCAGGCCACCGTGCTGCAGCAGTATACCGAAGAGTTCCTCGCGACGCGGACGGCCATTCAGGTGAGTCTTCCCGCTTTTTTGTTTCTTGTTCTTGATTTCTTCCGTGGGGGCGCGTCAGCGCACCCACTGGGTGTAGTCCCCGAGTTCCGAGTCGGCTACTGAGCAGGCGGCTTGGAACTTCTTAGTAGACTTCGATTGCTATCTTGTTCTTATTCGCTCCTCTGTCCTACTTGCAGGACTATCACAACCTCCACGCGGCTGCCTTCAACTCCCAGGCTCGGGAGCTGACCCAGAAGACCGCTGATCTGACTGAGAGCCGGAGTAAGTGCTTCATCTTTTAACTCACGTGGGGGCGCGTCAGCGCACCCACTGGGTGTAGTCCCTGAGATTCGGGCCGACTGCTGAGCAGTCGGGCCGGATCTTTTCTGGCGACTTCTTTCTTATTGCTTTTTTCTTCTTTGCCATATCTGCAGAGGCCAATGCCGACTTGAGGGAGCAGTTTGGTGATGTCCAGACCGCCCTTCGTGCCAAGGAAGCCGAGTGCAACGCCTTGGCTCAGGAGCGTGACCGCTTGGTCAAGAAGCTGGCCGACCAGGAGGAGAGCCATAAGGCGGCCCTGAAAGCGGCGCAGGACAGCAAGGCCGCCCTCCAAGCCGAGTACGAGACCGAGGCGGCAAGCTGGGCTGAGGCAAGGCAATTGCTGATCAATGGCTACGGCCGGATCGAAGATTTGGTTGACGGTAGGCCGCCTTCTTCTTCGTTCCTTTGCTTGCCGCCTGCCGTTTGGTCCATTTTCTGACTTTGTGTTTTTTCTCTTCCTTTCTTACTTGTGCAGATTACTTCCCTGGTTACTCCGTTGCCGCCAACCAAGTCATCAAGGCCCACCGCGAGGCGCAAAGGCAGGCTGGAGCTGAGATCGCGCCGGATGCTCGCCGGTCGCTTGAGGAGCAGCTTCTGGCGATCCAAGCCCGCCTCCAGCCGGCTCACCGCATGCTCCGCCGTCTTCAACGCGTTGGGGCGCAAGTGCTAGCCGCCCTCTGGCCCGGTGAGGTGGTTCCCCGTACCCCCAGTCGGACTGCCGACTGGCTGGAGGTAGCGGTTGGCTGCTTCGAGGCCTGGAAAGCTTCTGCAGCTCGATCAGGCGCCAGGCGGGCGCTGGAGTTCGTCAAAGCTTGGTATCCTGAGCTGAGTTTGGACCAGCTGGCCACCTGGCGGCAGGAGGTCGACGAGGAGCTGGAGGTGGTGCGGCCGGCTATCATCCAGCGCGCCTCGGCGATCGCCGACTACACCGACACCAGTGCCTTTGCCCCTGAGGTGGATGATGACGGCGTTGCTCAGCCGGAGGAGTGGTTTGGGCTGAACCCAGCGGATGGTGAGGACTCGGCGGAGGAGATCGACTCCAGCGACGAGGGCGAAGAGGAGGAGGGAGAGGATGGTGAAGACGCCGTGCCAGACGGTGGAGCAACCGGCCAGCCTCAGCTTGATCGTGCCTCCAGCAACGAGGCGCGTGCGAGCGCGCCGCCTGCAGCCGGTGATGATCAAGCCGAGACTCGCCAGCTGGCTACTCCTCCAGCCAGCACTGTCGTCTCCACTGGCCTGCCTGACTCGCCTGTTGTGCCTTTAGCCTGATCCGCCACCTTTGATTTCCTGTTTATTACTCTTTGAACAATATTTGTTAAGTTTGCGCAGTTCCACCCACTGGGGGTGTATTCAAACTATGTTGAATGCCGGCCTTTCAAAGGCCTTTTGTGTAAATATAATCATGCATGTGCTTGGCTTCCGATTGTATTTGCTTTTCATCCTTTTAGCTATTTCCTTTGCCGCCCTCCCTTGGTCACCGACTTCCCAGCCGGACAGCTGCTCTGCAGTCTGTGGCTGGGGAAGGGCTTGGCCGTTTGGGAGGGCAAGTACTTTAGCTTTCTTGGATTGTAGCAAGGTGAATGGGAAGCCGGCCAGCCGGCTGTTCTGACAGCCGGTTGGCGGGGTGGGAGGCCGGCTTGTGTTATATAAGTTCGTTAGTCCTTAGCCGTTTTTTCGTGTGGGCATCCTTTCTTGCCTTTGACTCTTGCCAGTCGGACAGTCGGTTCTTCGAGCTGCGACTTTCAACATGAGAAGGCTTGGGTGCCGGCACACTACTTGTCTGACTGCAGGTAGAACTTTAACATAACTCAAGGCGGCAAGTCCCCGGGCCGACTGATCGAACCCGGGGACGGACAGAAAAACAAATGTAGTAATACATTCATAGGTATGACACTCGTCATACATAGATAAAAGAGGGTAGTCCCCGAGTGCTCCTCGGGGGGCCCATTGTCTTGTACTTAATACAAAAGGTAGCGTGGTACATACTGCTTTTAACTGTAAAATCTTTGGAGGAGATTGGCGTTCCATGGTCATTCCGACTCCTTGCCGGAATCATCTCTCTTGCGTGCCTTCGGCTTCTGTGCGTCGATCAGGTAGTAGGAGTCGTTGCCTAGGGCCTTGCTGATGACGAAGGGGCCTTCCCAAGGGGCCGAGAGCTTGTGCTGGCCGGCTGTTCGCTGGATCAGCCGGAGCACAAGATCGCCTTCTTGGAAGGATCTTGGCTTGACCTTCCGGTTGTGGTAACGGCGCAAACCCTGCTGGTAGATGGCGGACCGGCTGAGTGCTAACAGCCGGCCCTCTTCCAGCAGGTCAACACCGTCTTCTCGCGCTTCCTTGGCCTCCGCCTCCGTGTACATGGTGACCCGAGGTGAGTCGAACTCAATGTCAGTTGGGATGACAGCCTCGGCACCATATACAAGGAAGAAAGGGGTGAAGCCGGTTGACTTGTTCGGGGTAGTACGCAGACTCCAGAGGACGGCCAGCAGCTCGTCGAGCCAGCAGCCGGCCGAACGCTCCAGTGGTACGACCAGTCGGGGCTTGATGCCGGAGAGGATGAGGCCGTTTGCTCGCTCGACTTGGCCGTTTGACTGCGGGTGGGCAACGGACGCTAAGTCCAGTCGGATGCCCTATGTCGCGCAGAAACGTGCCAGTGCTCCTTTGGCAAAATTCGTGCCATTGTTGGTGATGATGCTGTGTGGTATGCCATACCGGGTGGTGATATCTGCGATGAATGTCACGGCAGTCGGCCCGTTCAGCTTCTTGATTGGCTTCGCTTCAATCCACTTGGTGAATTTGTCCACGGCAACAAGCAGATGTGTTATGCCGCCGCGCGCCGCCTTGAGTGGGCCCACCATGTCTAATCCCCAGACGGCAAAGGGCCAGGTGAGGGGGATGGTCTTGAGTGCAGAAGCCGGCAGGTGTTGCTTGGAGCTGAAGACTTGGCACCCTTTGCAGCATTTGACTAATTCCTTGGCGTCTTCCAAAGCAGTCGGCCAGAAGAACCCATGGCAGAAAGCTTTGGCGACAAGTGATCTTGAGGCCGCGTGGTGGCCGCATTCACCTTGGTGGATGCCCTTGAGGATTGCTATGCCCTTCTCTGGCTCGACGCAGCGCTGGAAGACTCCAGTGACGCTGCGCCTAACGAGTTCTCTGTTTATTATTGTGTATGCTCCGGCTCGGCGTTGAACTTGTCTTGCCGAGATCTCGTCAGTCGGCAGCTTTTTGTTTACCAGGAAGTTGAGGATGGGTTGGGCCCATGATGGAGCTGTGACTTCTTCTATTGCCAATACGGCTACTGCGACAACGATGGGTGGGTTGGGTGGTGAAGAATTGGAGTCGGCCACCGCCTGTTGTGTCGTTGCAGTCCCCGGGCCGACTCCTGCAGTCCCCGGGCCGGGTTCTGAAGTCCCTGAGCCGGGTGCGACTACGGCAGTCCCCGGGCCGCCTGTCGAAGTCCCTGAGGCGCCTACTGGGTTCCCCAAGTCGGATCCAACTGTATCAGGGTCAGGCGGTACGAAGATGGAGTCTGATTCTGGAGACGGCTTGATAGACGGTTTGAGGAGGCGTTGGAGAGAGATGCCGGTTGGTATAGCCTGTCGGGTGGAGCCAATTCGTGCCAGGGCATCTGCTTGCTCGTTGTCGGCCCGTGGCACGTGGAGGAACTCGCATCCTTCAAAGTATCTGCTGATTTGCTGAACGAGGAATCGGTAGCTCGCCATGTTTGCGTCCTTGGCGTCCCAGTCGCCGGATGATTGTTGGACTACCAAGTCCGAGTCGCCATAGCACAGGATCCGGCGGATGCCGAGCTCTTTGGCTAGCCGGAGCCCGTGTATGAGCGCCTCGTACTCGGCCATGTTGTTGGAGGCGGCAAAATGAATTTGCAATGTGTATCTGAGTTTGTCGCCCTTGGGAGAGGTGAGGACGATGCCGGCTCCCAAGCCGGTGCGCATCTTCGATCCATCGAAGTGCATCCGCCAATGAGTGGAGTCGGGAGCCGGTGGTAGGTACTGGGTTTCGGCCCAGTCGACAAGGAAGTCGGCCAATGCTTGGGACTTGATGGCTGTGCGAGGCTAGTAGAAGATCGTGTAAGGAGCCAGCGCAATGGCCCACTTGGCCACCCGGCCGGATGCATCCCGGCTGCCTATGATCTCGGCAAGCGGGGCAGTACATACGACTGTGATGGGATGCTCTTGAAAGTAGGGCTTCAGCTTCTTGGTGGCAAAGTATACTCCATAGCACATCTTCTGGTAGTGCGGGTAGTTTTGCTTCGAGGTGGACAGTACTTCGCTCAAATAATACACCGGCCTCTGGACTAACTGAGCCCGGCCTTCTTCTGGTCGTTGGACCACAATAACTGTGTTGACCACTCGGCTAGTCACGGCAATGTAAAGGAGCATGGGCTCTTTCTCAGTCGGCGCCGTCAAGACATGTGGCGTGGTCAGCATCTTCTTCAACTCGTGAAAAGCTTGGTCTGCTTGGTCGTTCCACTCGAAGTGGGTGGACTTTTTCATGAGTCGGTACAGGGGGAGAGCCTTCTCTCCTAGCCGGCTAATGAAGCAGTTCAGGGAGGCCAGGCACCCGGTAAACTTTTGGGCGTCTCGCAGCTTGGTAGGAATCTCCATTCTCTCTATGGCCTTGATCTTCACTGGGTTGCACTCGATGACGCGTTCAGAGACCAAGAAGCCTAGAAGCTGGCCGGTTGGTACTCCGAACACGCATTTCTCAAGGTTGAGCTTGATCTGAAACCGGCGCAAGTTGTCAAACGTTTCTCTGAGGTCTTCCAGCAGGGTGCCGCGCTTCTCCGTCTTCACCACAATATCATCTACATAGACGTGGGAATTTCTGCCGAGTTGCTTGAGGAGGCATTTCTGCATGCAACGTTGAAAAGTGGCACCGGCATTTCTCAAGCCGAATGTCATAGTCAGGTAGCAGAAAGCTCCGAATGGTGTGATGAAGGCGGTCTTCAGGCGGTCGGCTGGATCCAACTTGATCTGATGGTAGCCCGAGTAAGCATCCAAGAAACTCAACAGCTCGCATCTCGCTATGGAGTCTATCACTTGATCAATTCGAGGTAAGGCAAACGGATCTTTGGGGCAGGCTTTGTTGAGGCTGGTGTAATCTATACACATGCGCCATTTATTGTTTTTCTTCAATACAAGGAGCGGGTTGGCAAGCCACTCTGGAAAAAACACCTCCATAATGAAGCCGGCTGCCAGAAGCCGGGCTATCTCTTCTCCTATGATCCTTCTCTTTTCCTCCGACAGTCGGTGGAGGGGTTGTTTGACTGGTTTTGCGTCTGCTCGGACGTGTAGCTTGTGCTCGGTGAAATCCTTCGGAACACCCGGCATGTCCTTTGGGGACCATGCAAAGATGTCCCGATTCTCACGGAGGAAATCGACGAGCTCGCCTTCCTATTTGCTGTCTAGGTTTGCTCCAATGACGGCAAACCTCTCCGGGTTCTCTGGTCCAGAGGTATCTTCTTTGTTTCCTTGGCCGGCTGGAAGGAGCCTTGAGCATCATATTCCTTGGGGTCAGGGGACAGGGCCGGCTGCTTGCCGGCCATGGCCACGATTCGGTCCAGCATCTTCTTTTCTTCAACAATCACGAGGGACTCGGCCAGCCGGCTGCTGGCTGTAGCACACTCGGAGGATTTCTTGTAGTCTCCAGCTATGGTGATGATCCCCTTTGAACTTGGCATCTTCATCTTGAGGTAGGCGTAGTGGGGCACAGCCATGAACTTGGCCAGGGCAGGTCGGCCAAGCAACACGTGGTAAGGGCTTTCTAGATCCTCCACTTCAAACCAGACTGCCTCTCGGCGGAAGTGATCCTTGTCTCCGAAGAGAACATCCATCTTGATCTTGCCGATTGGTGAGCAGGACAGGCCGGTTACGATGCCATGGAACACAGTCCGGCTTGGCATGAGTTGCTTCGTCTTGATGTTCAGCTTCTCCATGGTGTCACGGTACAGTATGTTGATGCTGCTCCCACTGTCGATCAGTACACGGGAGAAACGGGCAGCTCGCCTTTCTGTCGCGAGGGTAGCGTCCAATACCAATGCATAAGAGCCGGGAGACGGCATCACCTCTGGGTGATCGGCCCGGCTCTAGCTGATAGGCTTCTCAGACTAATGCATAAACTCTGGGTTGTTAGAGGCGACCGTGTTGACTTCTTGGTGTTGTCGGCGCCGACTGCGCTTGTCTTCAGTTTGGCTTGTAAAGACGACGTAGGCGGCGTGCTCGTCTGGGAACTCGTCTTGAATGGCTTCGACTGCTGGTCGAGCAGCCGGCTGCTGAGGGGCTGGAGGTGGTGGGCCAGCAGGTGGAGGCGGCACCAGCCCTTCGCCTTTGGAGATCCGCGCGAGCCAATGACACTTCTGAGTCGTGTGGTTGGACGGCTTCGCGCCGCTGTGGAACTTGCAGGGGGCATCAAGGGTTTGCTCGTAGGAGAAAGCCGGCTGCCAAGCCGGCCTGCCGCCCTTCTGCTTCTTGGGCATGGGCCGCTCTTCAGGTTGTTCGTCTTCGACTGTGGCTACTTGCCGACTGGTGGAAGGCGACATAGGGGCCTTGCGCTTGTTGTCGTTCTGGTAAGGGCGTCGGTTGGAGTCGCCAGCCGGCGTCTTGGGAGCCAGAGCGAGCACCTTTCCAGAGGCATCCACTCGAAACTCGGTCTTCATTGAAGAGTCGGCCGTGGCGTACTTGTCTGCTATGACCAGCAGCTCGTTGAGGGTAGTCGGCTCGTCGTAGAGGAGCCGTTGCTTGAGGAGGGTGCCCTCTCGGCACCCGGCGGTGAAGTACTCTATGGCTTGAACCTCGTGCACCCCTTCACAGGAGTTGCGGAGCTCGGCCCAACGCGTGAGGTAGTCGCGAGTTGATTCGCTGGGCCCTTGGACGCACAAGGAGAGCTGGCGGGGCTTGGGAGGCCGCTTGTATGTGCTGGTGAAATTGCGGATGAAGACTTCCATGAAGTCTAGCCAGCTGTTGATGTTGTAGGGCTTGAGGCTGTTCAACCAAGTGCGTGCCGTGCCTTGAAGCATGAGCGGGACGTAGTTCACGGCAACGCGCCTGTTGCCGTTCGCTATGCGGACTGCGGTGGAGTAATCGATCAGCCAGCCTTCCGGGTTCACGGAGCCGTTGTATTTTGGCGTGTCTCTTGGGAGCGAGAACCCTTTGGGGAAGGGTTCGTCGCGGATGCGGGGGCCAAAGCAAGGCGGGCCAACATTATCTTCTTCTTCTAGCGCCAGGGATCGCGCTAGGCGCTCGATCCGGTGGCGGGCGTCATTCTCGCCGACTCCCTCGCGATGGCCTAGTCGGCCGCCGAGAGTCGGATGCGTAACAGGCAACGGGGTGGGATATCTCCCCCCACGAGGCGGGGGAGGAGGCGGATCGCCTCGTCGTTCCACAGCTCGGGGGCGGCCTTCTGCGTCGCGCTCGATGGTGAGCCGAGTCCGACTGCGGCTAGTAGCTGGCTCCTTGTCTTTTCTCGCGCGGGCGCCGTCTGCAGTCGGCGTCCGGGATGTCGCGTCGTGCTCCCGGCGTGGGACAGGACTTTCAGCGCGGGCGCTGGCTTCATGCCGCTCTGCGGCCGCGTCGATCAGCTGCTGGATGCGTCTAGTCATGTAGGGGAGCTCGTCGGCCCCCAGCCCGTTCAGCTCGTCTACGGCCGCCTGAGCGGCATGCAGGTTCTCGAGTGGCGTGGCGTAGACTGGGCGGTCTGCTCCCAGCAAGCTGGCGATGGCCGCGCCGCGCTTCTTGACGATGCCGGCTCGGCTCGGCCCACCAGGAGGCGGCGTACCAAAGGCGGCGTGGTCGACTTCGCGCTGGTGAGCCTCAGTGAGGCGTCTCATGGATGCTATCTTCTGGCCCTCCGCGATGAGGGCGAGGCGGCGTCCCTCCAGTGTCTCGGCGTCGGCGTCGGCCGGGATTGGGGCGGACAAGTCGTGTAGCGCCGCTTGTAGGGCGTCGTGGGCGTTCTCGCCTGAGGCGGCGCCGTGGCTGATGACCAGCACCTCAGTGACAGCACTGCTGCCACTGTCGGCTCGAGGAAGAGGGCCGTCGATGATCACCACGTTGGTGGGGAAGGCGTCAAGCGATGCCGTGTCGGAGTCGACAAGCATCGGGTCGGTGGAGCCGACCGACTCCAGGTCCACAGCAAGCTCGCTGGAGACATGAAGCTGGTCGAGGAGGCTAATGAGGTGGCTCTCGGGGCAGTCTATGCCCGCGTCGGACGCAGGCTCGTCGGAGATGCGAGCCTCGCCAAGAAGATCGGCGAGGCAGCTCGCCGCGCAGGCGTCATCGACGCCTTGCAGCGCGTCGGGGCAAGCGCCATCGGGCGTGCCGAGCTGGCTACGCCCACTGGGAAGGAAAAGGGTCCCCGTCCAGAATAGGTCTCCGGACGACGGTGCACCTGGCACCATGGTGGGCGCCAAATGTCGGGTGGTAGGTGCGACATATGCCAACGGGTGGCTTATCATTGTGGGAGCCAGTAAGACATCGCCGGTGCCTGGAAACGGGATAAGGGGAAGACATGCATGCCGGCGAATCTTACCCAGGTTCGGGGCTCTCCGTGGAGATAACACCCCTAGTCCTGCTCTGCGGGGTCTCCGCATGATCACTAGATCAGCACAAGTGGCTACAAGTGGCTCCTTGAGCTATTTGGATAGAGGAAGAAGAAGGGCAAGGCTAGCTCTCCTCTTCTTTCTATGTGGTGTCTAAAACTCTGAGAGATCAACCCTTTGCATGGGTGCCCCGGGGGGTTTATATAGGCCTACCCCCCAGGGGTACAATGGTAATCCGGCTAGACGCGGGTCCAGGCCGTCAGTGTCTGTATTCGCCGGCTTCTCCGCCGGCCGCTGGGGCTCGCCGACTGGTGGGTCCCGCCGGCTGCCGGCCTCTTGGCCGACAAGCCGGCCCCACCGCCTGGGGGTCTTGCCGGTGGCTGGTTACTGTAGCCTCGCCCCTGATGACGAGGGATTTGTCGAGGTAAGCATGGCTACAGTGCCGCCGCCTGGCGGGCTCTCACTGTAGCCTTACCTCGTCTTGTCTCCTTAATGATGCACATACTTCGAGGGAGGGAGGTATCCGGCTATTGGGAGCCGGCTACGCCCCAGGCCGACTGGGGGAGGCTTGTCCGTCTTCGAGCATCTCTCTGGCTGAAGGGGCCCGCCGCCCGCGGGCCGTACTGACAGCCTGTCGTGGGTGGCGTCACAGTCAACATGGCAACAGTGCCGCGCCGGACGGGGGATGGCCGACCCGTACGGCCCGCTGTGGCCACGCGTGCTCCGGGATTCGGGGGTGGCAGGCTGTACTGTAGCCATGCCCCGTCTTGTCACCGTTATGTGGGTGCAGCCCTTGAGGGTGCAATCTTGGCCGCTTGCCGGGAGCCGGTCTTCTTATGGCCGGCTTCTTGGAGTCGGCCCTCTTGAGGCTCTCTTCGGGAGGGTTTCTAGGGCCGGGCCGTCTTCCAGTAGTCGGTCCGTGAGATAGCCGTCCAGGGGAAGGCGGCCCTGCGCTTTGGGTGCTTGAAGGCTCGATCGGCCTAATAATTTTTCAAAGAGCCAGTGGGAGTCGGTTAGGCTACCCGTGGCCATTTACTCCGACAACTCCATTTTTCCATGAACTTAATACAGTAGATGCATGCTGGATAGCAGCCGATGTGTGGAGTAATAGTACTAGATGCAGGCAGGAGTCGGTCTACTAATCTTGGACGTGATGCCTATATAATGATCATTGCCTGGATATCGTCATGATTATTCGAAGTTCTATCAATTGCTCAACAGTAATTTGTTTACCCACCATTTGCTATTTTTATCGAGAGAAGCCACTAGTGAAACCTACAGCCCCCGGGTCTTCTTTCTCATATATTTGCCTTTGCGATCTATTTTTCCTTTGCATTTATTTTCAGATCTATTAAACTAAAAATACAAAAATACGTTGCTGCGTTTTATTTCTATTTATTTTATTTGGTATTCGATCTATCAATCTACTAAAATTTACCTCACGTCCGTTTGCCTATCTTGAGGCGTCGTACCCCGGAAGGGATTGACAACCCCTTTAACACGTCGGGTTGCGAGGATTTGTTATCTGTGTGCAGGGGCTGTTTACGTTGTGTTGTTTGGTTCTCGTACTGGTTCGATAACCTTGGTTTCGTATCTGAGGGAAATACCTACCGCCGTTGTGCTGCATCATCCCTTCCTCTTTGGGGAAATACCGACGTAGCTTCAAGCGACATCAAGGTCTGTGGCGCCGACCACCGCCGCAATTTCTGTGCGGCGCTCTGGCGTCAACATGTTGTAGTACATGATCTTGCAGCGCACCATGGCTTTTCGGCGAACTAGGGGACGCTTGATGCGGGCTAGGGGATCGAAAGGTGGGGGAATGGGCTGGAGAGGAGGTGTGGTTTTGGGGCAGTGGCTGGTGTAGGCCGAGCAACGAAGGTTTTGGTGTGAATAGTGGTTCCGGTGACGACCGGTAAATCGGTTTTGACTGTACATCGCTCTTGTCTTGTTCACAGTGCACCCCAGCACACTGGACCCTCCACGTCACTCACCGAATGGAACATGCTTCGTCTTGCGTTTTCGCTCGCTTGTGGGACTGCAGTTGAGAGCAAACCGACGTCCCTCCCCCTCCCCCGCCCGCGTCATTTATACTACTACTCCCTCCGTTTTATGCTGAGTAAATAAAAACAAAGGGATCCCTCCTTCCATCTATACATGGCCTAATGCGTTTTTCGACGCTAACTTTGACCAAATTTTAGAGTAATAGTATATGACATGCAACTTACACAAAGTATACGACCAAATTCGTATGTGAAAGGAGCTTCGAATGATATAATTTTCACATTATACATCTTGTGTACTATTAATATTGTCAATAGTCAAAGGCGGTTTTGGAAAATGCATCAGGCCCTATATAAATGTAATGAGGGAGTACTAGTACCATGAGCACTGGAAACTCTACTGCAGATGTTGTCAGTACTCCACTAGTACTATTGGACAGGGAGCTTAAAAAAAGTTACATTGGACTGGCTATACGTGTAGAAATCCTAGTAGGAAGATCATGCGGGAGAACAAGCACATTCACGTGTTTGAAAACAAATTGGAAACCATCTCTGTTTGAATACAAATCTTGGAGTACATACGAATCTAACAATATTGATTGGGCGTTGTTGAATGTTGATACTTTTTTCTGTAAGTTTGATCAAAGTAGAGATACTTTGACTACACATAAAACTTATATGTAAACTAGAAAGGATCAGAGGGAGTATATTGTACGTTCAAAATCGAAACGAACATTGAATACCCTTTATATATGATTTGCTGATGCTATGGTCACCGGTTCAAAATTTTGAATCCGCCTTAGGTATCGCACATGCACCCACTTGTTCTCTCTTGGTTTCATCTCGGGGTTCGGAGATCGATTGAAACAGGACTAGAGTGGGTACAGTACATTCGTTTGGCTTTTGAACGTACAATATACTTCCTCCGATCCCCACAGACCCCCCGGGGTCATTTCTATCATAGAAACAGACCAACCCTTTATCTCCTTGCACGACATGCAATTGATCTCTCAACATCAATCGATCTCGTCAAGATGTGTCGGGGCATGAATCGAATGGGATGTCTAAACTATGACAGGAAGCGACACGTAGTGGAGGCAAAGTGAAACTTTAAACGAACCGTTTGTCTGTATGCATGTCGGACAAATTACAACATTGGAAATACAAGTATGGTCTAGGCCCACATGCGAATGATACTCGGCGGAATGTTCAAATGAGGCACGCCGAAGGATGTACTCGACCATACGGCGACATGATCGATGGAGAAGAGGGTTGGAGAGGAATGAGAAATAAGCAACACATGATTATACTTGAACCGCTCAAATAAACAATAAGTTGTCTCGTTTTCCCTTCCATCTTGGTCACGGAGTAAGATGCTCCCTCCGTTTTTGTTTATTAGGTTTGACTAAAGTCAAACTTCATAAAATTTGACCAAATTTATAGAAAAAATATGAACATTTACAATAGCAAATCTATATGATGTGAAAGTATTTTCAATAATGAATCTAATGGTACTGATTTGTTATTGTATATGTTATTATTTATCTCTATAAACTTTGTCAAAGTTTACAAAGTTTGACTTCGAGCAAAGCTAAAATGCGGAGTAAATAAAAACAGAGGGAGTACGCAGGGACTAGTATAGTTACTACTGCCGGAACATGGTAAGTTGGACCCCTAAATACGGGCACCGACCGGGCACACCTCAATTATGCCTTCAAACAGTCGGACACCTACATTGGCACACCATCCGGCTACTCAATCAAGTGTTATGCTTCACTAGTTGAAAAGGAAAAGGGTGGTACCATACCCAAAACCACCACACTTGGGGCTAGGGTAACAACTTGGTACTGTACCACATTTGAACCAGGGCACAAAAACCACCTGTTCTGCGCCTAATGCACAACGCGAAGCACTGACGCTCGAATTAGGCCGGGAAAACAGGGAAACCGACATGTGGGGCACACCTGTCGGGACAAGTGGCACAGACTAGTCCAATGGAGGAGCTGGCCCACGACCTCCTCGCCACCGGCAGCCGTTCATGTGGGTCGTGGGGGCCAGCAACGTGGCGCAGCTCCCGCACCGCCTCTGGACACATCGACCGCGGTGAGCGGCACACTCATCGTCGCTGGACACGGTCGGCTTCAGTGTGCCGCGGGTGGCGTTAGCGTTGTGGCACGACCAGCGGATCGATACCCGGCTCGTCGAGGATGCACGGGGCGCCGAAGTGCACGCGCACCGCGATGCGTCTGCAGAGTGTTGTAGCGCGGCCAACTACATCCCTAGGACCTGAGACAATGCCGGGTCGTCTTCCTTTTTCAATGACATGTGGGGATCACATGTGAGCAAAGGGCATCTCCAATGTTGCCACGACCGCAGCTGACTACCCTGGCACACCAAAAACCCTCGTCCCTCGCGCCATCGCGTGGTGCATTCCCAGCCGGCGCCAGCTGCCCGCATTCATGTCGTCCGTCCGTATGCCGTCATTAAGAGGCTCTGTGCCTGAGGAACCAACTCCGGCGACTTAATGGCGCACCCGGATGCTTGGCCTCACCTAAATGCGCTACTTAAAGCAACATCGCCCAACTAAACTCCACACCATAGTGCATCGTCCTGCTACCTGGCACCACATCCACCATGATCGCGAGCGCGAACGCTCTGCGGGAGAGCTTGTCTTCGGGGATGAAGCTCAAGGTTGCCGCCCTCGCTCAAGTCAACGCTCGCGACGCAATAGAGGCGTAGCCGGATGCGGACGTGACCACACAAGCGGTGGCCACGTGGGCGGCCGACGACGGGAGCACCATCAGCCACGCATCCTACTTGCCACCGTCCAACATTCGGTGGCGCATGTGGCAGGTGAAGCGACGGACCATCCACGTCCATCGTCATCGACCTCAGATCCACCGGCACCATCGAGGTCGGGGACTCCTCCGAGGATGAGTAGGGCATGGGAGGTAGCAGGGCATGGTGTGCCAACTGGCCGGTCCGTCTCCCATGTTCTACTCTTCCTCGCCAGAGGCCGCACCTTCACTTCATGGGTCTTGAACCCTGCCCCTGTACATGGAGATCGCAGATGGAGGACGTCGGTCGCCGCCGTAGAATAGGTTTAGGGTCGGGTTTCTTTTTTTTGTCCTATAAAAGTTCGAAATGTAATGAAAATCTGACGTGTTTGCATTAATTCGTCCAGTGTATATGAACTTTCACAATAATAGTAAGTTATATTGTAGGAGTATGAAAATACTACCTCCGTCCCAAAATTCTTGTCTTAGATTTGTCTAGATGTGGATGTATCTAATACTAAAACTTGAGTTGATGCATTAGTATTTAGACAAATCTAAGACAAGAATTTTGGGATAGAGGGAGTATATGGAATGATGATTCGTTTTTGTGTGTATAAACTTAGAAGGTTTGACCCGAGACAAAGCTAACATGCAAAGTAAATAAACACATAGGGTCTACATACAGAACTTATCTTAGGCACTCCAATAGTATGTCCACTACACATTCACGCATTTCACATCTTTCTACATCTACAGGAACCTACGAAAGGGTTAACGTAAATTGCCTCTCTCTCCCCCTGTTTTTCATGGTGGTGGGCCCCTCCCTCCCCCAATCTCCAATCAACAGCTCACACGTTTCACATTACGTTTATTACGTAACTTGGATTATGTAGGTGTAGCATTACTCGTCCTAAAAAAACCAACTAAACCAACCTCCTAGCATATCGTGTGGGAAAAGACCCGGCCGCGCCGTTTTAGTCAGGATTACCAGATTACTAGTAGTAGTATCGATGGATCGCACGAAGCACCATGTTTTTTTGGGAGGCGAAGCACCAAGTTTAAAAGGAAAAAAGGCGGTACACTCATAGCACGCCTGTCGTGGTCGCATTGCACCCCACACACGGTCGGTCCTGCACACGGCTCATGCAAATGGAACGCGCTTCGGCTTGCCTCTTCACTGACACGTGGGACTGCACTTGGAGAAACCGACCATGCGCAAAACTCCCCCGCCCATCGCATGAAAATCCCCCCCAAAAATTCCCCCCAAATCCCAAATTCAACCTCCCTTCGGCCAACTAGCAAATAATGTTCCCCAAACCCCCTCCCCCAGGCCCCCTCCACCCCATTCGCTCCACGAAAGCCGCCCTCCCTGCTGCACCGATACGTCGGCGCCGCGGTTCTTCGAGGGGACGCACGGCGATCCTCTCGCTCCCACAGTACGCTCTTGTAGACTGTCGTCCTCTAGCCGCGCCGCCACCGCTGGCGACGTTCTTGTGGAGACGCATGGTGGTCAGCACCACCACCGCTGGCGACGTTCTTGTGGAGACGCACGGTGGCCAGCTTCTCCCACGGTAGGCGCATTCTAGAATGAGGCCCCGTGCATGTCAGAGTAGCGCTGAATGCTAGCCGATAGACGCTGTTAATCTCACTGTTTGCTGAAGTAGTTTACAGTCAATATGCTCTGCTTAAGAAGCTTCCTTGCCCTGTTCTGCACTCAATCTGTTTAGTTGAGATGGCATGCCACGCCCGATTAGTTGCTAAAATATCCTACCATATATTTATTGTGACGTTGATTGCCATGGTCTAGTAGCCAATCTGTTAGGTGAAATAGCTCTACACCATTTTATACTCGATCTTTTTTACCGAGATGGCCTTTGATGGCTGTGTGCTCGGCCTCATTGACTGCTGAAACAACCTGCCATAATTTAGCACTCAAATATGTTTGCTGAATTAGCTTTACATATATTTCGTTACTTAGATCAGCTTGTCCAAATATCTTGCCATGCCTTTAGACATCGACCTAGGTATTTTTTTCTAGACTTCATAAAAAAGCAGATATGTCTTTCCTGTAATATCTAGTAGAAGAACTAATTTGTATGTCTAACAGATGGACATGACTTGGATAACTTTTGCTCGAAGATTCTCCGCTGCATATGTCGAGGGGGTTGAAAACTTCATGAACTTTATCAGAGCTGAGCATGGTGGTCCGAAATCAGACGTGCTCTGCCCGTGTGGCAATTCTATGAATTCAGTTACAAGACCCCAGTCAACTGTGCAAAATCATCTACACTTGTATGGGATGTCGGTCACATATACTAGGTGGGTTCATCATGGTGAAGCTGTGAACGTCAATGTTACTGACTATGTGGAAGCAGCAGATCACCATCTTGATCTGCTTGATGCTCAGGTGAAAGAGGAGGAGGAGGTGGTGGTGGCGGAGCCAGTGAGTTTGACCAACATTGAAACAATGCTACAAAATGCTCATGCATTTCGTAAACTTTCACCTGCAGAAGAAAAATGGTGGGCCCTCATGTTGGAACAATCCAACGTGGCTGTCACCCTAGGAAAATAAGCAATCAGTATTCTCAGCTATGGTCATCTTTCTTCAGGTGAAGACATCTGAGCGGATGACCAACAAATCATTCGATGCGATCTTGGCTCCTTTCGGCAAATCTTTCCCAGATGCATTTGAGCTACCACACACCTATAGTAAAATGAAGAATTTCCTTTGTGTAGTTGGAATTGGATATGATATGATCCATGCTTGTAAGAATAATTGTGTTCTATTCTGGAAGGATTATGCCAACTTAAGTGAATGCCCAAAATGCAAATCATCAAGATGGAAAGATGGTGATGCTGTGAAGAGGATTCCTCATAATGTTCAGAGAGATTTTCCAATTATACCAAGATAGCAGAGGTTGTTTCATGATGCTGAAAAAAGAGAGGATGTACTGTGGCATTCTAGAAACCAGGAGTACAGAGATCAGAATGTAATGATCCATCCATCTCATGGTAGTGATTGGAAAAGCTTCAATCAGAAACACAAAAAGTTTGCTGCTGACCCAAGAAACATTAGACTTGGCTTAGCTTCAGATGGATTTAACCCATTTGGCCACCAGAGCGCCACATATAGCATGTGGCCAGTGCTTGTTATCCCTTACAACATGCCTCCAAATGTCTGCACCAAAGAATCAAACTACATGATGGCCTTGCTCATCCCAGGTCCAAAAAGTCCTGGAAAAGATTTTGATTTATTCATGCAGCCTCTTGTGGAGGAACTTCAACAGCTATGGAGGGGTGTTCTCACTCGAGACCTATATAGCAGCCCACCAGCTGATTTCTATCTGCGTGCTGTTATAATTTGGTGCATGCATGATTATCCAGCTTTGGGCACTATGTCAGGGCGAACGACACATGGTTACAATGCATGTGTTCGTTGTGACAGGAATTCGCTGTCATACGCAATACTTAGCAAGATCTTTTACATTGGACATTGCCGTTTCCTTGCCAAGGACAAGCCGCGTCCTACGAAATACCGAAGATATGTGTTCAATGCAAAGCATGAAAACCGTGATGCGCCAAAGACGCTCACCGCCGATGAGTTGCAAGTGGAATTAGAGAAGGTCAGGCATATTACACCAGGAAACCATCCTGATAATGGTAGCGGGAAAAGGAAGTGTGGCAGGGCAGAAGATAGATTATTGTTTACCCACAGGTCCACTTTGTGGGACTTGGAGTATTGGAAAGATTTGGATCTGTGGCATAATCTTGATGTGATGCACATCGACAAAAATATGTGTGACAACATTATCAGCACACTTCTTAATATTGAAGGCAAGACGAAAGATACCTTAAAACCTAGGATTGATTTGAGACACCTGGGTATCAGAAAGGATTTGCAGGTGCAATATGAAGGTAAACCACGAGATATGGCACCAGCTGTGTATGTCTTGGACAAGGTAAAAAGAAAAGAATTCTGTGATTTCCTTTCACGTGTGAGATTCCCACATGGATTTGCTTCCAACCCTCAAAGGAGAGTCAGTGCAGATGGAAACAAGGTACAAGGGTTGAAAACTCATGACTGCCACGTCCTACTTCAAAGGGTTTTACCTATTATCCTTAGAGGATTGGGCCGCCCTGACTTATACAGAGTAGTTGCAGAGTTGGGACAATTCTTCAGAGAACTCTGCAGTAGAAATATTAGGATAGATGCTTTGGAGCGTCTTAGAGACAAGATACCAACTATCCTATGCGACCTTGAGAAGATATATCCTCCAGCCTTCTTTGATGTGATGGTGCATTTGGCTGTTCATCTACCTGATGAGGCACTACTTAGAGGTCGAGCACAGTATGGCTGGATGTACCCTATTGAAAGGCGGCTAGGCACTTTCAAGGGCTATGTTAGGAACAAAGATAGACCCGAGGGTTCCATTGCAGAGGCAAACATTGCTACAGAAGCGTTGACATTCTACTCAAAATACATTGAAATAGCTTATCAGCTTAGCAAAGAGGTGGGTGAAGACAATCCCGGGCTCAATGTTTTTGATTGTTCTGTTCGAGTTACAGGGAAGAGTCGACAAGACGACAAACCTGAAGATTTGGACAAAATGGTTTGGTATGTGTTGAACAAATGTCCTGAGATACTACCTTATATCAAGTAAGTGCTAAGTACTGTAGCTTATACATCATAATCTACTAAACTTGCAGCACATTCTTATATATTTAGATGTTTGACGCGATCACTATGTTGTGCAGCATCTAAAAAAAGGAGTTACTGCCGCAAAATCCAAGAAACATTGACAAACTGGTTCTGGCAGGATTTGCGACATTTTTCAAGAGCCATGTAAGCTTTTGAACTGCACTATTAGTTTTTTTAATATATTGAGTACATAAGATGATCAGCTTGTCTATTTTCTAACCATAGGTTAAGAAGATACGGGAGGATGGGCAAGCAGTTGATGATGCCCTTTACGCACTAGCAATGGGTCCTGATACTCGGGTAAGAAATTATGAATCTTGCATTGTTGGAGATGTGCGCTACAACAACCTTGCACGCGACGAAGGCAGGAGGACACAAAACAGTGCCATCATGAGCACGGATAAGTACGATGAAGTGATAACTGAAATGTATGCTAACATAACAGACATTGTTCAGTTGCAGTATATCTCCAATTTCGAGGTTCATCGATGTGTGGTTGTGTTCTGCTTTCGTTGGTATAACCTGTTTTCCAGGATCACAAAACCCAGAGCTGATGATTATTTCAAATCCATCAATGTCAAGGCGGCGTACCAGACCTACGAGCCTTTTTTTGGCAAATCAAGCAACACAGAAATTTTTCTTGGAAGACACATTTGCACGTAGCGATGACTGGAGAGTATTGCAAAGGTTTGAGCAGAGGAATCCGTTTAATGAAGTTTCACAACAGGATGATGCGTACACTGCTCCTGGTGTAGAAGATTCCACATATGTTCCTAATATCTTTAAGAACCATCATATCAATGACGCTAGAGAAAAGATTGCCTGTCGGGTTGTGGACATACAAGAGTTGATCAATAAGAAGCCAACGTTCGAGGACATTGAGGATGAAGAAGAAGAAGACACCATGGGGAATTACAAATCATACTGATACACATGGCGAAGATGTTGACGCTGCTGCTGCGGATGGTGATTAGGTTGCTTTTGTCCCATTTGTCTGTCAGAAGACGTTTTTATCTACTATGTGAAATTGTGTTTACTATGACAACTGAAACCTGATGAACTTGTTGTTTAGTATTTTGCTGTGAGAACATCACTTATTATGTATGTTGATTTGTCTTTGGTGATTGTATGACGACTAAAACTTGATGACATTGTTGTTTAGTAGTACTCATATTTGGATGTGAAACTTGAATTTGATGACATAGTTTGAAACTTGAATTTGATGACATAGTTTGCTGTTGGACTGCAATTTGCTCGACGTCTTCGAATGGGAAGAAAGTAGACCCGACATGGCCTCTGCTAATTTATTTATTTATTAGAAAAAGGCCCTCTGCTATTTATTTATTTATGAGCAAAAGGGGATACCCCCCGATTTCCGTTAATAGAAATCATTAGATGTTCACAACACTACGCCCAGCCTGCTAAACATGTTTAATTCATTACTAGTTTCAGCAAAGTGCTTATGCCATAGCCACTGAATACATCATGAGTGCTACATACACTACAAATAAAGGGACAATCATCCTACAGAGCACATCGATTTTGCCCATTATCTTCACAAGCTCTTTCATCTCCTCATTGTTGTCAAGGCCGTTCAACAGTTGTTGCTTGGCCATGATCAGAGGAACTACATCTTTAACCTTCTGCTCTACATCTTCCTCTTCCTCCATTCCTTCAGTTACTTGTCCAACACCCCAACCCGCTGGTATTGGGATTCCTCGGCTAACCAAATAATCAGCGTAGTTGCATTCCCCCACATCAGCAACTTCCCGGAAATACAAATCACGCGAATCTTCCCTTTTCTACACGAATCAAATTGGAAGATCATCAACCAAACTATTAAAAAAATAAGCAACTGAAAGTAGCAGAACAACACTTAAACATATTATTACCCCATGATTCGGGCATTTGTAGAAGACTCTGCCAGGGTTGAGGATTGTGGTTGAGACGCGACGGATGACTTTGCGTGATTTGCAGCAGTGGCACCATACCAGCGACAGCGGGTTACGATGAGCAACCAACTGTGGTGCGTGTGCTGATGGGGGGTGTGATGAGACCCACAGGCGATGGGACGGGTGGCGGCTTGGCTCATATCTGGTTGTTGCCTGCTGAAGAGCAGGTGGACGAGCAGCCAGCGGACATGGTTGCTGCGGCCAGAGCTTCTGATGCTAGGCAGAGTAAGTAGAGAAGAGGAGAAGCGAACGTTGGATATGTCAGTTTCATTACTTGTAGAGTAGCATAGCACCATATATAGTCATAGTCTAGGTTAGGATTCGAACTAGCTACATGAGCACGTCTCTCTTTTTTCTAAAACTCGGCAACGTCTCTTTACTGGTACACTAGCTTGTTCTGTACGCCTTCTCAAGTCTTTGATTTTCTTTCTTTTTTTGCGACGAAGGAAGGAGGACAAAATTGAGAGTTCCTGGGACTCGAACCCAAGACCTCTCGGTTGAAAACCAAGGGTGCTAGTCACTTATGTGGCGAACGTTCCCTGGGACGAGGACGAGAGACAGACGCATTTTCCTCATAGTTTTAGTTGCGATGCTAGATCGAACGGTTGCAGTTTCGGGAATGTTATCAGGCGAACGAGCCCAGTTTTTCTATTCTTCCTATATATATAAAGTATGCTACTTGGTGTCGGCTTAGTTAACAAACGATTGTGCCAACCTTGATCGTTGGATTGACATTCGATGTATATCGTGTTTCTTTAGTCTCTTCTTCCTCCAGCCGCCAAACCCAAACCAGCGCCGGCGGGACCGCCTGCTCCTGCCTCCCTGGTTGGTTGTGCTGCCGCGCACGCATCATGGCCACATCGCACCCTAAAACTCTGCGCATCTTCCTCGGCTCCTGTTTATTCCCATCCGAGGCCTCACCATCATCCTCCGCCTTAGTTCGCTCGCCGCAGCGCCGCCCTCCGGTGTTGTCAACATGGTCAACAACCGAGAGGAATAAGGAGATGACTTTACATGGTGAGGATGACAGTAGGGACCCAGTAGCGCGCGCAGTTTTTTTTTCAGGACAGAGAAGGGTATCAACTGGGTTGTGCGGGAGCTGTGGCCCGTCTAGCCCAGGCTTTTATTACATAAGTTTACCACATGACCAGCCCAATTTGTTTTTTCCTTTCTGAAAATGGCTAGCCCAGCTATTTTTTTTTGCAGAATAACCAATGTAGGCCTACTTGCTTTTCTATGCCCTGCTGGGCCGGAAATCTTTCAAGACGAGGAGGGATGCATTCGGGCTTGCCCAAAAAATGGCTATCAGTAATAAGAAATGGGCTATAAGTAATAATAAATGGGCTGTAAAATGAAAAATACAACAAACAGGCAATTAGTTCCAAAATACTTTTTTCTTTTGGATTTTAATATTTCAAATTATATTGTTTTTGTGCGGGTAAAATTTCATTGGATTTAAATTAAGGTATGTTTGGTTTTTAAATTAATTTGAATCTGGCTAGAAATTTCAGGTTGTATGCTGTTTGGGACAGATTTGGAGGCTCACTTGTGGGTCTACTAGGTTGACGTGTACGAAAGGCTTTGTCAACTTAGTCCATAAACGATTCTAGCAGCAGTGACCGTTGGATGTTAATCCAACGGCCGTGCTGCTTCTTCAATATCTGATCTTCTTGCTCCAGCCGCCCAAACCAGCACCGGTGGGACTGCCTACTCCCGCCTCCCGTGGTCGGCTGTGCTGCCGCACAGGCCGCATCGCCCCACCCTACTCCACCGCTGGCCAGGCCATTCCTCTACTCACCCACACCTCCTGTTATTTTCCGGCGACGGTAGCCGAACCAGTAAACCCTCATACTCCCCACCCCGCGGGCAACCACTGCCGAGTCTTCCCCGGCTCCATGTCGTTCCCTTCCGAGGCCTCGCTGTCGTCCATCGCCCTGGTGCTGTTGGCGCGGCGTGGTCAACATGGTCAACGAACGACATCCATTGGAAGTGGACTGTACATGGAGAGGCTAACAGCTGGGTCCACGGCCGCACACAAGGAAATGCCTCCTTATTACGCACAAAATAATGATTCCTCCACCTGACAGCTGGGACCCACCGGAAGGGCCACTATATTTTGCCAAAAAAATGTTCCCCCGCTGACAGCTCGGACCCACCAGCTATATCTTCACACGCAAGCAAGTGCCTCCTTATTACGCAAAAAAAAAATTTAACACTCCCCCTGCTAGCCGTGACCCACCATAGTGGGAGACTGACTTGTGGGCCTACTAAGTTGACGTGGATGGAGGGCTTTGTCAACTTAGTCAATATGAATGATTCTAGCTCCAGTGACCGTATGATGTCCATCCAATGGCCGTAGTGCTTCTTCAACCTCTGGTCTTCTTACTCCAGCCGCCCAAACCAGCGCCGGTCGTGCCGCCTGCTCCCGCCTCCCGTGGCCGACTGTGCTACCGCGGAGGCCTCACCACCCCTACTACTCCCATCGCTGGCCAGGCCATCCCTCTACTCACCCACACCCCCTGTTATTCTGCGGCGATGGCAGCCTCACACCATAGCCGAACCAGTCAACCCTCGTACTCCTCTCCGCGTGGGCACCAATGTCGCGTCTTCCCCGGCTCTGCGCCGTCCCCTTCCTAGGCCACGCCGTCGTCCATCGCCTTGGTGCTCTCGGCGTGGCGTGGTCAATGTGGTCAAGGAACAACTTCCATCGGAAGAGTATTGTAAGTGGAGAGGCTGACAGCTGGGTCCACGGCCGCAGCAAGGAAGTGCCTCCTTATTACACGCAAAATAATGATTCCTCCACCTAACAGCAGGGACCCACCGGATGGGCCACCGTATTTCACGAAAAAATGTTTCCCCCTGACTACTGGGACCCACCAGCTACATCTTCGCACGCAAGGAAGTGTGTCCATATTACGGGCAAAAAAATGATTCTCCTCCTGATAGCTGGGACCCACCAGCTATATCTTTGCACGCAAGGAAGTGCCTCCTTATCCTCCCTGACAGTCAGGACCCACCTGGTCGAAGCATACATAGTGTTGTCATTCTGGTCGTGAACGTGTACGTACATACTAGTCGATATGTGTGTCTGCAGGCTGCAGCGATGAACCATGGCCGAGTAAGGAAGGGCACGTGTCGTAGTAGAGGCGCGGGCGTAGCATGTCATGCAGTCCCGTCAATATCGTGTACGCGTACGTATAGCCAAGGTGCAAGAAAGTAAATACAACCATGAACGTACATACGAGCGGGGTCTCGAACGCCTACTCGCGCATACGTACGGCCAGGGCTCGTGTACATGGAGAGGCACCGGAGAGCAGCGATGGTGTCATGTTCATCGGCAGCCAACCGGCTGGGTCGGAACGGAGAAACCGCGTCGTGTTCATCGGGAGGCAACAGAATGTGTCTTGTTCATCGGGAGTCAACTGGCTTGGACGGAATAGCGAAACGAGTCCTAGCATACCGCAGAACGGAAGAAACGGACTTGTGTTCCACCGCCTACGGTCGAAACAGGATCCTGTTTACCGGGAGGGGTCTGGCGTATTGCAAAATAGAGGAACGGACTTGTGTTTGAGTGCCTATGGTCAGAACGGGGTCCTGTTGATCGGGAGGGTTGTGGCGTACCACAAAATGGAGGAAACAGACTTCTCTTCGGCCTCCTTCGGTTGAAACGGGGGGCCTGTTCATTGGGAGGGGTGTGGCGCACCACAAAATGGGACTCCACGGGCTACTGTTCATCCACCGCCTACTGCCTCGTTCCAGCCTCCACGGGCTACCGTTCATCCGCCGTCGACCTCCTCCAGCCTCCACCTGCGACTGTTCATCCACGGCGTGTCCCTCCTGCCTCCACCAGCTACTGTTCATCCACGGGTTCTTGTTGATTCAGCCTCCACCGCTCCTCTACCGGCTACTGTTCAACCACCCCTCCACGGGCTACTGTTCATCCAGCCCTCCACCGGCTACTATTCAACCAGCCCTCCACGGGGTCCTGTTCATCCAGCGGCAATGGCCTCTACTACCACGGGGTCCTGTTCATCCAACCCCCACAGGGAACTATTCATCCAACCCCCAACAACGCTCATTGTTCATCAAGAGGCAGCAGGTTCGATCAGCTTCAGTTAGCAGCAGTAGCGAAGGAATCGCTCGATCGGGTTCAGTTAACAGCCAGGGATCGATCGATCGCTCAGGTTCAGTAATGCGTAGCCTGCAGTGCAATCACTTGGGTTCAGTAGGCGAATGCCTCACCCGGGTTCAGTTAGAGCCCAACGCCTCGCACCCACGCGCGTACGTGTACGAGAGAAATGCGCAATCCCTCCATGCATCGCTTGGCCCCAACCACCCACCGTAACTGGGAACTCCCCAATATTTTCCCCACCCTCGCTTCTACCACGGTTTTTTCCATCATGGACGGCCCAAAGAATGTCATGCAGCTGCGTCTCCGGCCCGCCCAGGACGAAAAGCCCATTTTCTGTCATGATTTTTTGTCATAGAAGTAGGAGCCCACCACATCTATAATGATATCGGGCTTTGTCACAATTATCGTCATAGAAGTGTCATAAGCATGACAGAAATTTTTTCATTCGGCCCAAAATGTCACGGATGTGTCTTTTTTTTGTGGTGCTTGGAGCTGGTAACCTAAGATAAATCTTAGCAACCTTCATTAGATCCACTAACCACATTGTCATCACACTGAAATACAATTTAGAGATTAACACACTTTATTCTCCCCCGTTTTGGCAAATTGATGACAACATGGTTAGAGCATGACACAAGATATAAACAAGGAAAGCCATGCAAATCTATCGATCTAGAGAACTCCCATAGGTGTGTGCTGCTACTTGTGAGCTGCGTTGGGATTTTGCCCGAAGAGGAGGGGAGATGCAATACAGTAGAGATAAGTATTTCCCTCAGTGAGAACTAAGGTTTTCGAACCAATAGGAGAATCACGCAAAGCCTCGTGAACAACACCTGCACACACAACAGCAGATACTAGCAACCAATGCGGGCAAAAGGGTCGTCAATCCCCTTGAACTCGTTATTTGCAAGGATCAAATCTTGTAGTTGTAGATAGATAAATTGTAAAACAAAATAAAAGAAAGAAAATTGCAGGAAAATATTTTTAGTTTTTTTAATATGATTAAAGTAGACCTGGGGCCATATTTTCACTAGAGGCTTGTCTCTCAAACACATAGTATACGGTGGGTAAACAAATTACTGTTGGGCAATTGACAGAAAAGCGCATAATTATGATGATATTCAAGGCAATGATCATGTATATAGGCATCACGCCCAGGACAAGTAGACCGACTCCTTCCTGCATCTACCACTATTACTCCACCCATCGACCGCTATCCAGCATACATCTAGGGTATTAAGTCAATAAAAACAGAGTAACACCTTAAGCAAGATGACATGATGTAGACAAAGTAAACTCAACTAATATGAATAAACCCCATCACTTTACCCTTAATGGCAATAATAGAAATACGTGTCTTGTCCCTTTCTGTCACTGCGATAGAGCACCGCAAGATTGAAACTATCACAAAGCACCTCTACCACTGAAGATAAATCAATCTAGTTGGCCGAACCAAACGGATAGATCCGAGATAAATATGAAGCTATAAAAATCATGCATAAGAAAGTTCATAAAAGACTCAGTTACTTCTCATGAATATTCAGATCATAAACCCGCAATTCATCATATCCCAACAAACACATCGCAAAAGAAGATTACATCATATAGAACTCCAAGAACATCGAGGAGAACATGGTATTGAAGATCAAAGAGAGAGAAGAAGCCATCTAGCTACTAGCTATGGACCCGTAGGTCTATGGTAAACCAGTCACGCATCATCAGGTAGCAAGGATGATGTAGAAGCCCTCCGTGACAGATTCCCCCTCCGCCAGAGTATTGGAAAAGGCCTCCAGATGGAATCGTGGAAGAACATAAGTTTGCGGTGGCGGAAAAAGTGTTTCGGGTGGCTCTCCGTTGGTTTGAGAATATTTCTGAATTTATTCGATTGGAATTAGGTCAAACGGAGTTGCGTGGGGTCCACAAGCTCAGGGGGCGTGCCTACCCCCTGGGACGCATCCCTTGAGCTTGTTGCTCTCTCGTATCTCATTTGGTAACCTCCCGAATACTACTCCAGGAATGCCTAGTAGTGGCGGGTGCCAAATGGACAGTAGTGGCGGTCCAGGCTACCAGGGTGTAACATCCCAAAATTCTAAATTTTGGAATGTTATAATAAAGAGATAGATTGGATTGATTGTTTGATTGATTGAGTGAAATTGAGTGGAATTCGAAACTTTTTGAAAGTTAAATGAGAGGGAATAAAAGGACTTTCCCAAACTTTCATTTTTGCTGTTATGATCTCCATGAATTCAAATTCTTTTCACCACAAAACCCTGGAGAGAAGATGACATGACTTCTTCCATTTATTTAAATGACAAGGGGTGTTGAAAATAATTGAATTTCATCTGAGAATATTTCCAATCCTGAAACTTTATGCAACTCAATGATTTTCACGAGCAAAGATAAAATGACTTCTTCAAAACATATGAAATAGGAGTTGGGAGTTTCAAAGGATTAAATTCAAAGTCCCATTGAAATTATTTTTCCAATATTGGACTTATTTGAGTTTTATTCAAATTATTTTTCTCCAAAATAAAAATATACAGAAAATAGGGTAACATGATTCCCTACATCAGAAAATTGGAGAGAAATAAATTTGAAATCATTTTGGTATTTTAAAAATGATTTTTATTGGATTTTATTAAGGCAGTAGCACTTTTTGCTTTATCTAAATTTGTGAGGATTTTATTTGACTTTACAAAAATGTTCATGTTGTAGAAAATATTTTTCTGAAATTTTTTATATATAATATGCCTATATAAAAGATTAATTTATTTTCTTTATCCGGTTTTCCTTCTGTTTCAATTTAAAAAAAAACTGTACATGCGGCCCATAGTTATTTACCGCCCACACGCGTAGCATAGTGGCAGCGGGCGCCTCATTTGTTTTTCCCTCTCCTAAATGGGCCAGGCCCAGCCATCCTTTTTTATTTTTTTACTTAGGCCGATTTTTGTTAAAGAAAAAAGAAACTGCAGTGTACGCGTGCGCGCGCAGCCGGCCCGTGGTGCTTTTAGCCCATGCGTTCCCCGTTTATTTTATTTGTTCGTCTACGTTTAGTCCCACATTGCCTAGCCTTTAACCCCTAAACCTCTTTTCCACCTATAAATATAGGTCCATAAAGCCTCTAAAAATTATCCATTGCGGGTTAAATCAATATTTTGGTTTGACTAGCTAAAAATATATTTCTCCTCTCCGGCGGGACTTTTGGAAGTTGTCTCCACACTCCGAAGTCGTCTTTTCTATACCTTTATAAAGGTATATTTATTCGTTCTCTGTATTTATACGTTAGATTTAGAATTCTTTTATCCGTAGCTATTTTTTTCTTTTGTAAAACAGCTTGGCCCTGATTTTTCAAATAGTCATAACTTTTTACTCGTTCATCTGAATTAGATGAAACCAGCGTCTAAAGTTTCGTCTTGTTTTCACCTATCCGGTGAACCTGTCACATCAATTTTTTTAATTTTCAAATTTCGAAATTTGTTTCATAGTCAAATTTCTTTTGATCATATCTTTTTATCCGTACCTCCGTTTTCGATGAAACCAATGCCCACTTTTTCGTTACGATCCCCTCTATCCAGTTAAACAACTTAAACATGTTTTTGAAAGTTTTAAATTTGATTTCAAACAGATTTGTATTTAAATAACTTTTGTTCATAACTTAAGTTTCGTAGCTCCGATTTAGTTGATTCTTTTTGCAAATCGAAGCTCTTGATCTAAACTTTCTGATAAGGCCAAATTCATATAATTTTGGTACTGTTAGAAATTGTTTTATGTTGTAAGAGTTATTTGCTTGGTTTTGATGTTTCCCGAATCGTCTTCTTCGTTCTTCTCGATCTTTTGAGTGATTGCTTATGTGTGGTTACTATTGCTTGCTTACGATAGATTGACCGGAGTGTGACGAGTAGATCTATCAAGAGTTTTGAGTGTGAATCATCTTCATCAACATTGCAGGCAAGTTCACACTTTGATCATACTTTCCATACCCAGTTTTATTGCATTAGATCTTTTCCTCAAACAATTGCATGGTTAGGATCTAATTAAATTGTGGGTATTGGGAAGTAGTTGAGGTAGTACCTATTACCTGTTTTATTTTATCAAACCCTTGGGAGTTACTTCTACGTTGCTATTATATTGCCATGCTATGCTCGTAGACGTGGATTGGGTTTGAGAGATATTCATGACAGATGTGAGATTGTTAATAATGGTTTACTTAAGGTGGCAACTAAAACTCACATCTGGGTGGATTGAGGCACCTGGAGAACCCAGTGTTGTCTGTTTGTATAAGGTCCGCCACCCAGGCTCAAAGGGATCATAAAATTATTCATGCTAGAAACTTCCGTGTGCAGCCGCAAGATATTATGGGCTCTAGCATAGTTGAGTAAGTTGTGGGAAACCTTTTCATGATGGGCTAGCAGATGTAGGGGATTGTAGGTGTACCGGCCTATCTATCGGTTAAGGGGACCTCTTCGGAAAGACTGTGTCTCGGTCATCCGTTTCTCAAACATCATGTAGTGCGAGAAATCGAATGGAGGCGATCGAGTCTTGTGGGAAAAGTGCACAAACCTCTGCAGAGTGTACAAACTAATCATGATTAGCCGTGTCCCCGGTTATGGACATCTTGAGTATCTAGTTCTTGGATTATCCCGTTGATCTCATCATGTTACTTTAATTAATCTTGTTGGGTTAATGATGATACTTAATTGGGATTGAGATGCTGTCAACCATCTCAATGTTTCACAACCACCATGATAGTTAAATAAAATTTATTCCTTTGCAGTAGGGAAAAATTGGCTTTTCGCAAAAACATTATAACCATAAAGCTTTTCCACCAGCCATATATGCATGTAGTGATAGCCTTTGTTCATCATTTCTCTATGGTGTGAATTTGCCAGTACATTCAATGTACTGACCCGTTTTCGGGCTGCAACGTTTCATGTTGCAGGATATCTTACGACGAGTAAGTGATACGTTAGGGTTACGATTTCTACACTCAACTTTGCCGTTGGTGTTGATGGGAATCCACAACCTTGTTACTTCCGCTATTTGAATTGAGGTAATAGTTTTTACGTTACTTTATGCATGTGATTTACCTCTGTTATAAATCCTCGAGTACTGTGTGTGTCAGCATACCGATCCAGGGATGACACTTAAGCACAGAGACTTGATCCATTCGGGTCGGGTCGCTACAAGATGGTATCAGAGCACATGTTGACTGTAGGACGTGACCCTAGAAACTGGCAAGCCCATAGGAAGGATTTTCTCTAAAAACTTTCCTTTTCAAAAAGATCTTTTACCTCTCTTCTCTTCTGAGTTAATTCAAATATTCCCTTTTAGTGAGACCATACCCTTTTTCCTTTTGGACCACTCGAAGATTCGACGGATGAGACCACTTCAAGAAGTACAAAATATCGGACAACTAAGACCATTCGAAATGAAGAGATTTTTCCGTGCATTATGATAATGGAAATTACAACGGTTGAAGACTCCGAAGACTGGGAGAATTTGAAGGCTCTGAAGAATTGCCAAATGTGTATGACCTAGGAAGGTTACCCTTATGGAACTTGGCAGACTATGGAAGCCGTCAATGCCCGAGACCAAGGTGTATCAGAGAAAGACCGAAACATGGAGAGTTAGAAACTCAATGTTTTGTCAAGGAAACCCTAAGGCGGGAGATATCAACTATGGAATGATAGCTCATGGTAATGACAAGAGCAGAAACACGGATACCCATGAGGTTATCGCCCGCTTATGATATTGTCATCGTGTTGAGTTAAGTATGCATATGCATGGAAGGATTGGATGGTAGAAGGCTGATGGAGCACCTATCAACAAGATGAAGTTTTAACTTTAGACCGGTGTATCACCAGGATCCGGAGTATTACATCAAGAAGTTTAGGATGGACCTGCAGGAAGCTGTATTTGACAAAGAAGTGTTTCGTGAAGAACTCAGAACCCAGAAACTGAAAGTAGCCAAGCAGGGAAAGCAAAACCTCGAGATAACGGAGACTCGTCAGGAACTGAAGGACAATAAGATCGTGGACCATGTCGAGGTTGATGAAACCCAGAAGTTTGGGATGCAACCCCAGAATATTCAAGGATGTCACGAGAGACTTTGAGTCAACAGAGATGATCTGGCAAAAGAACTTAAGAAGGACAAGCATGATTGGAAGAAGCCATTGGAGACATGACCAAGACTTGAAGAGTTTGGCGACGTTGAGGATTTATTGACCTTTAGAAGACCAAACCCATGTTATACCTACGTTAGATGCGACAATTGTGAGCTGTCATTTGTTTATTGTTTTTCTGACAGCCACGATAAAAATCTGTCTTTTCAAAACTATTGTTTGTATTGTGTGCATCCCTCTCGATCTCTCTTATCTCACCCCAAACCCTTGGACCCAATAGAGGATGAATGGAGATGAGCTTGTATTTTCTGGACCGATGAGTCAATTGGAGACGGACCGATGGATTCAGAACATGGAGGATCACATGAAGAATAACCCTATAGTCGGAAAAGATATGACTCGGCATGCTCTTCAATGTTTTGAAAGAGGTGCTGCTACTTGGTGGAGGATGTACCAAACCATCAATGGATGGCAAGGAGTAACCACTTGGAAAGAATTTAAGTGGACTCTACAAAGATCTCGTCTTGTGTCCCAGAAATTGAAGCCTTATGGAAAGGATATGAAGAAACCTTGTGCATACAAGCCTTGTGGAGAAATAGGACACAACCATAGGAACACAAGGATGAATGCCCAAATAAGGAAGTCACCCAGTTGAAGAATGCCCAACTAGGCAGATCACTTGTTTCTTGTGTGAAGGTACTACCCACTACCCTTCTCAGTGTCACATCTACCCCATGGTACAAAGGACCAACCAGCAGAAGAAAGAAGCAATGAAAAGAGCCCTCATGGAAATTTTAGAGGAATCTGTGATGAAGGAAGAGGTGGAGGACACACCCAAAGAAGAACCAATTAAACCCTGCACCAAGTCATGCTATTCATGTGGAGAAGAAGGACACATCTCCCAAAATTTTCTGAATGGGGATTTAGTAGAATTCCAGACAGAGGAAGTAGAGTATGACCCACAGGAAATAGAAGCCCTGATTGGAACGGAAAAGTCCAGGAAGAGAAGTAGATTGGATCCCAGGAACAACCCAATTTCTACAAAGAGAGACCTGAGTCATATCACATGTTTCAGGTGCAAAAATTCAGGACACTACCACAATGATTGCCCAAAAGGGAGGATGAGGACCCCAGGAGGCTATATAATCACAAGGAAACCCCGAGATATGTCAGAAGTAATATGTTTCCGTTGTGATGAAGCAGGGCACTTTGCCAGAGAATGCCCCAAGGAGACGAAGACTTGAGACAAATAGTTGAGTGCAACGAGAAGTATAGTAGTAGTAGTGTGGACATTTCTTTTATTAGTGAGGTGTCGGATTGAGGCATGTAATGGAATGCAGGAGATTGTAATAATTGGAGAATCAATAAAGTTAGCATCATTGGTATTGATTTGGATTCTATGAGTTGTTACTCTATGAAGAAAGATTTTGACCATTTTCGAGGATATGAGAAATATGGTCTATGGAAGATTGTGCATTTTAAGGGTGGTAGTATCCTGTGAGGAAACATGACCCTTGGAAAAGGTAATGATATTCCACGAAGTGGATTTCGAACAAAATAAGTATGAGTTTTATCTCGATATGTTGGATACCCCAAGAATATGAGGGTATGGAGTATTATTGGATGTAAAGGAAGTAGTCTATGAATTGGAGATGGAGCATGTCCTCGTGTGTTCCCTCTGCGAGGAGTTAAACTATTTGGAGTTAAGGGAAAGTTAACCCCGAGATTTGTAGGACCATACCGAGTTTTGGAGCGTATGGGAGAAGTGGCCAACAAGCTGGAGTCACCCGAAGGACTGTCATGAGTTCATGATGTGTTTCACCTTTCCCAGTTGAAGAAGTGCCATGCAGAGATGGCCAATATTCCTCTGTAAGTACGCTTGACCCTGGAAAGGATAATGATGTTCCACGAAGTGGAGTATGGACTTCATAAGTATAAGTTTTTATCTCGGTATGTGGGATATCCCCGAGGATGAAGAGATGAATTACTATTGGATATAAAGGAGGTATGATGTTGGAAATATGGATCAATGGAAATTCCATGATGAGTCTGAGCAATCATGTCCTAGTTTGGTGCCAATAGAAGGAAGGAAGACAGTACAATGGGATGGATTTAAGAATGCTGGAAGCTGGATGTTGGAATAATGATCAGTGCTCGATGATAAGTTCAAGGAACTACAAGTAATGAGATGGGCCATAACCCACAGGCCCCAGGACCCGCCAAGAAGCAAGCACATTCTTGCTGAAGGAAAGACCCAGGAAGTAGTTACGATTTTTATCGACTGACGATTTTATAGGAGTTTACGCAAAAACCTGAGAGTTGTGAAGGAACGATAGAGGTTTGTTTGGCTTGCAGAATCAATGGATTTATCCGAACCTAGTTCGTTGACAAGAGAAATTCTGCAATGCTTGTGAGGATGACCGAGTGTTAGAATGCGAGATTCGCTAAACCATATACAAGGTAATGATTTGGGTGCGGGATGGATTGATCACCATACCGACTTACTCTTATTGTTCGCTTTGCTATATGGTATGGTAAATCTGAGTGACCTACCTATAGTAGAGAGACGACGGTATTAAACCTTGTTTGAACCTTAGAATGGTATAAGAATGTTTCCCTTGTACACGGCAGTTGATGCCAATCGTAGGTTATAGGGTGAGGATCAACTAGACCCATTTCCTGCAGGAGAAACCGTAAATTGTTGACCACCATGAGATATCGATAGTTGTTTAGTTTTGGCGCCAGACCCGTCAGCTAAGAAGACCGAGTCATGGAAGAACCTTACCAAGATGAAAGGACAGAAGAATTGAGGAAAAAGGTTATGCCACTACCGGAAGAGCCCAGAGAAGGAATTTTCCGAGAATCTGAGAAGACTGACACTGTCAAAGATGGATGGAGTATATGAGTTTTGATGGAACCGTAACCATGCTTCTAAGGGTGGTAGCACCCCAGACCCCGGTGATGATCGATGGATTTTGAGAAGACCCCAAATCCTAACCTATTTCTTTCTAGCCTCTCCGAATCTCGAGGACGAGATTCATTTTAAGGGTGGTAGGTTTGTAACATCCCAAAATTCTAAATTTTGGAATGTTATAATAAAGAGATAGATTGGATTGATTGTTTGATTGATTGAGTGAAATTGAGTGGAATTCGAAACTTTTTGAAAGTTAAATGAGAGGGAATAAAAGGACTTTCCCAAACTTTCATTTTTGCTGTTATGATCTCCATGAATTCAAATTCTTTTCACCACAAAATCCTGGAGAGAAGATGACATGACTTCTTCCACTTATTTAAATGACAAGGGGTGTTGAAAATAATTGAATTTCATCTGAGAATATTTCCAATCCTGAAACTTTATGCAACTCAATGATTTTCACGAGCAAAGATAAATGACTTCTTCAAAACATATGAAATAGGAGTTGGGAGTTTCAAAGGATTAAATTCAAAGTCCCATTGAAATTATATTTCGAATATTGGACTTATTTGAGTTTTATTCAAATTATTTTTCTCCAAAATAAAAATATACAGAACATAGGGTAACATGATTCCCTACATCAGAAAATTGGAGAGAAATAAATTTGAAATCATTTTGGTATTTTAAAAATGATTTTTATTGGATTTTATTAAGGCACTAGCAGTTTTTGCTTTATTTAAATTTGTGACGATTCTATTTGACTTTACAAAAATGTTCATGCTGTAGAAAATCTTTTTCTGAAAATTTTGATATATAATATGCCTATATAAAATTTTAATTTATTTTCTTTATCCGGTTTTCCTTCTATTTCAATTTAAAAAAAAAACTGTACACGCGGCCCTAGTTATTTACCGCCCACACGCGTAGCATAGTGGCAGCGGGCGCCTCATTTGTTTTTCCCTCTCCTAAATGGGCCAGGCCCAGCCATCCTTTTTATTTTTTTACTTAGGCCGATTTTTGTTAAAGAAAAAAAAACTGCAGTGTACGCGTGCGCGCGCAGCCGGCCCGTGGTGCTTTTAGCCCATGCGTTCCCCGTTTATTTTATTTGTTCGTCTACGTTTAGTCCCACGTTGCCTAGCCTTTAACCCCTAAACCTCTTTTCCACCTATAAATATAGACCCATAAAGCCTCCAAAAATTATTCATTGCGGGTTAAATCAATATTTTGGTTTGACTAGCTAAAAATATATTTCTTCTCTCCGGCGGGACTTTTGGAAGTTGTCTCCATACTCCGAAGTCGTCTTTTCTATACCTTATAAAGGTATATTTATTCGTTCTCTGTATTTATACGTTAGATCTAGAATTCTTTTATCCGTAGCTATTTTTCTTCTTCTGTAAAACAGCTTGGCCCTGATTTTCCAAATAGCCATAACTTTTTACTCGTTCATCCGAATTAGATGAAACCAGCGTCTAAAGTTTCGTCTTGTTTTCACCTATCCGGTGAACCTGTCACATCAATTTTTTTAATTTTCAAATTTCGAAATTTGTTTCATAGTCAAATTTCTTTTGATCATATATTTTTATCCGTACCTCCGTTTTCGATGAAACCAACGCCCACTTTTTCGTTACGATCCCCTCTGTCCAGTTAAACAACTTAAACATGTTTTTGAAAGTTTTAAATTTGATTTCAAACAGATTTGTATTTAAATTTCTTTTGTTCATAACTTAAGTTTCGTAGCTCCGATTTAGTTGATTCTTTTTGCAAATCGAAGCTCTTGACCTAAACTTTATGATAAGGCCAAATTCATATAATTTTGGTACTGTTAGAAATTGTTTTATGTTGCAAGAGTTATTTGCTTGGTTTTGATGTTTCCCGAATCGTCTTCTTCGTTCTTCTCTATCTTTTGAGTGATTGCTTATGTGTGGTTACTATTGCTTGCTTACGATAGATTGACCGGAGTGTGACGAGTAGATCTATCAAGAGTTTTGAGTGCGAATCATCTTCATCAACATTGCAGGCAAGTTCACACTTTGATCATACTTTCCATACCCAGTTTTATTGCATTAGATCTTTTCCTCAAACAATTGCATGGTTAGGATCTAATTATATTGTGGGTATTGGGAAGTAGTTGAGGTAGTACCTATTACCTGTTTTATTTTATCAAACCCTTGAGAGTTACTTCTACGTTGCTATTATATTGCCATGCTATGCTCGTAGACGTGGATTGGGTTTGAGAGATATTCATGACAGATGTGAGATTGTTAATAATGGTTTACTTAAGGTGGCAACTAAAACTCACATCTGGGTGGATTGAGGCACCTGGAGAACCCAGTGTTGTCTGTTTGTATAAGGACCGCCACCCAGGCTCAAAGGGATCATAAGATTATTCATGCTAGAAACTTCCGTTTGCAGCCGCAAGCTATTATGGGCTCTAGCATAGTTGAGTAAGTTGTGGGAAACCTTTCCATGATGGGCTAGCAGATGTAGGGGATTGTAGGTGTACCGGCCTATCTATCGGTTAAGGGGACCTCTTCGGAAAGACTGTGTCTCGGTCATCCGTTTCTCAAACATCATGTAGTGCGAGAAATCAAACGGAGGCGATCGAGTCTTGTGGGAAAAGTGCACAAACCTCTGCAGAGTGTACAAACTAATCATGATTAGCCGTGTCCCCGGTTATGGACATCTTGAGTATCTAGTTCTTGGATTATCCCGTTGATCTCATCATGTTACTTTAATTAATCTTGTTGGGTTAATGATGATACTTAATTGGGATTGAGATGCTGTCAACCATCTCAATGTTTCACAACCACCATGATAGTTAAATAAAATTTATTCCTTTGCAGTAGGGAAAAATTGGCTTTTCGGAAAAACATTATAACCATAAAGCTTTTCCACCAGCCATATATGCATGTAGTGATAGCCTTTGTTCATCATTTCTCTATGGTGTGAATTTGCCAGTACATTCAATGTACTGACCCGTTTTCGGGCTGCAACGTTTCATGTTGCAGGATATCTTACGACGAGTAAGTGATACGTTAGGGTTACGATTTCTACACCCAACTTTGCCGTTGGTGTTGACGGGAATCCACAACCTTGTTACTTCCGCTATTTGAATTGAGGTAATAGTTTTTACGTTACTTTATGCATGTGATTTACCTCTGTTATAAATCCTCGAGTACTGTGTGTGTCAGCATACCGATCCAGGGATGACACTTAAGCACAGAGACTTGATCCATTCGGGTCGGGTCGCTACACAGGGGCACCCGCCACTGACCTTCTGCGACTGCGATAATGCCATCAGTGGCGAGCGGGTGGACCGCCACTGTTATAGTGCAGCAGCGGCTGGCAACCAAACTTGCACGCCATTATTTTTCTTCCTGAAGTGGCGGGTGATGCTTGTCTGCCCACCACTATTTATTCATGCTGCAATGGCGGGCGTATTGGCGCGCCTGCCATTGGTTGTTGATTCATGTGAATTAAAAATTTGCAGCCACGACACCTATTGTGCTGCCATGGATGCATTTTGCGTGCATAAATCTGATATAAATGGAAATGAAGCATTCATTGTATGCTTAGGCATCAAGTTCACTAGGTACTTAGTACTCTTCATAATATCTAATAACACTTCAAGTTCGTTCCAGTTAACAAATCAACATCAAAGTAACCAAAAGTTCATCGGCTAGGAGAAATTTTAATGGACCTTATTTCTAAATAAGATCTACAACAACTACCATCTGGAAGTTGATGTTTCTGTTGTTCCTTATCGTGATGAGCACTGTTATGTCAACCGTTAGTCATCTCTTTCCCTTCAGGAATTCCCGCCAGCCGGCCTCATAGAATGATATGCGGCCGTCTGTGTCCGTCTTGTGTCGAATGCTGGTGATAGGAGCTGCTCCAAGGCTTACTCCGGCCATGCCGGCAGCAGGGATGTCCTCAGCACAAAACATCTTCATAAGTAATTTCTATGATCCCCGTGATTAAAAACAAAATAGAGCACACAATGTTAGACATCTTGCAATATAGTGTTATGAACAAAAAAAGAGAAAAGATACAAACCATACCATGGTGTGTTTCATGATGTTGGTCTTGGTAAAATGATGCACAAATGGCCTCCCCAAGTACTGCACACTTGTAGGTAGGACCACGATGAGTCTGGCCTTCTCATCCTCATTAAGCTCCTTCATTCTTCGAGAGAAAATTACATAATTGTATTGATCATCATCGTCATCATCTCCCCTACCCTTATCATCTTCCTCATCCTCATGCTCCTGGCTATCGTCATCCTTGCTAGCATCATCATCATCATCTTGGCTCTCATCATCATCATCCTCATCATCCTGGGAAGCTTCAGCATCGTCCTCATCAAGCTCATCATCTTGGTCGGAGAAATACTTAATCCTTAACCTTTTGGCCGCTTTCTTCAAGTAAAATCCTATGTACTCTCCCCCGGTGAGCTTATTACTTGAATTGTACTTATTCCATTGATACGTCTCCAACGTATCTATATTTTTTATTGTTCCATGTTGTTATATTATCATTCTTGGGAATTTTTTTATAGTCATTTTATATCATTTTTTGGTACTAACCTATTGACATAGTGCCAAGTGCCAGTTGTTGTTTTCTGCATGTTTTTTACATCGCAAGAAATCAATACCAAACGGAGTCCAAACGTAGCGAAAATTTTTCTGGATTTTTTTGGACCAAAAGACATCTACTGGGCCGGAGAAGCTCCAAGGGGGTGCTCCGAGGGGAGCACAACCCACCAGGGCGCGCCTGGAGGCCTAGGCACGCCCAGATGGGTTGTGCCCACCTCGGGTGCCTCCCGAACCGACTCTTTTCTCTATAAATACCCCTATATTCAAGAAACCCTAGGGGAGTCGAATCAATTCTAGCCGCCGCAAGTTCCAGAAACCACAGATCCAATCTAGACACCATCACGCAGGGGTGCATTATGTCCATTGGTGCCTCTCCGATGATGCGTGAGTATTTCTTTGTAGACCTACGGGTCCGTAGTTAGTAGCTAGATGGCTTCCTCTCTCTCTCTTTTGATTCTCAATATAATGGTCTCTTGGAGATCCATATGATGTAACTCTTTTTGCGGCGTGTCTGTTGGGATCCGATGAACTTTGAGTTTATGATCAGATCTATCTTTTTATCCATGAAAGTTATTTGAGTCTTCTTTGATCTCTTATATGCATGATTGCTTATAGCCTTGTATTTCTTCTCCGATATTTGGGTTTTGTTTGGCCAACTTGATCTATTTATTTTGCAATGGGAAGATGTGCTTTGTGATGGGTTTTATCTTACAGTGCTTGATCCCAGTGACAGAAGGGGAACCGACACATATGTATCATTGCTATTAAGGATAACAAGATGGGGGTCTATTTCTACATAAAGAGATCTTGTCTACATCATGTCATTGTTCTTATTGCATTGCTCCATTTCTCCGTGAACTGAATACACTAGATGCATGCTGGATAGCGGTCGATGTGTGAAGTAATAGTAGTAGATGCAGGCAGGAGTCGGTCTACTAATCTTGGACGTGATGCCTATATAATGATCATTGCCCGGATATCGTCATGATTATTTGAAGTTCTATCAATTGCCCAACAGTAATTCGTTTACCCGCCATTTGCTATTTTTCTCGAGAGAATCCACTAGTGAAATCTATGCCCGAGTCTCTTCTTTATTATATTTGCCTGTGCGATCTATTTTATTTGCTTTTATTTTCAGATCTATTAAACCAAAAATACAAAAATACCTTGCTACACTTTATTTTATTTGGCGTTAGATCTATCAAATTATTACAACTTTCCAACATCCGTTTGCCAATTTCTGGCGCTGTTACCCGAAAGGGATTGACAACCCCTTTAACACGTCGGGTTGCGAGTATTTGTTATTTGTGGGCAGGTGCTGTTTACATAGTCTTTCTTGGTTCTCCTACTGGTTCGATAACCTTGGTCTCATCACTGAGGGAAATACCTACCATCGCTGTGCTGCATGATCCCTTCCTCTTTGGGGAAATACCGACATAGTTCTAGCAGGCATCATCCATTTCTAGCCTCCTATGATGGTTTTATCCTTTCGTTTACAAACATCAATTTTGTATGATTGCCCTGACCATCCGAAAAGTTGAAACTGTCACCAATTAAATTATTGAATTGGACCCTTACGTTGCATGGGATACACTATGTAACAATTAAGAATATTGCATTTAATAATTAATGGTGTGCACAATACAACAAGTCAGAAAGTGATTAGAATTGAATGATGAACATTGTTACCACAGATTTTTCAAATCCATCCCTCAAGAAGAGCCCGAATTCTACTACATGGGATAAATTATCCCTACAGGGATTTTTGCAGACATTGCAGACCTTAAGCACCATGATCCCCTCCTTCAAAACGTTAAACACTGTTATTGTTGCGGACATTGCAAACCTTAAACACTGCATGAAAGTAATATAGTACAGAGTTTATATAAGCAGATTTATCACGAAGCCACGGACATATATGGTACGCCATAGCAAGATTCATAAGTACTACATTAAAGCAGGTTCAAACATCTGAAGTACAGAGTTATATGACAAGGCACGATGGAGAGATCAACTCCTAATCTAAGTCAATGCCAGAGCCGGAGTCGTCATCGTCATCCTCGTCGGACTCCTTGGTGAGAGCATCTCCTCAGCAGCCGTCTGGTTGTGTGCGGTGATCATCAATGCCTCGTTAGTGGCGTACAAATGCGGATCCTCTTAAAGATACCGTTCCACCAAGGCATCGGTACTCTGACGTTCATGGGCCCTGAGGAGCGCCTCGTCCTTCCGGTGCTCCTGCTCCTCGGCCCTGGAGACTATCCTCATGTTAGGAGGCGCTATCTCACTCCCGCGCCAAGCATCTTGAGGAAAGTTGAGCTGGGCCCTTCGCCCCTGGTACTCGAGCGTCCTGGCATCATAAGCGCGTGCTAATTCCTTGGCAAAGTCGAACATGCCAAGCCACTGTTTCTTACCAGTGACGGGGTTTTGGATTTGGGCGCCCCACTTCCCCCAGGGCCTCTAGCAAACACCACTGTACCTGCCATTGTCCGCCATCCCGAAAAAAAGACTTAAAACATGTAGATAAATAAATTTAGCAAAAGAACCGAAGAAATCTTCGATAGCACAATCTGAATTAAAAATAAACAAAAAATTGGCATGACCTCTACAAAAAATGGACAAATTAAGAGCTAAAAATTTGGCGAAACGGAAATAAATCAATGTTTCGCCAAAACTTTAGTGTTTACAGTATGAATCCTTGTAAAGAAATGAAGACATCTACTACATCACAATATCAATAAACAAGGAAAATTGGCATGACCTATTCGTAAAAATGGACACATGAATTGCTAGTAATCTCGCGAAACACAAGTAAATCAACGCTTCGCCAAAACTTTAGCACTTATAGCTGTATACCTGTAATTAACTGAGGGCATCTACTTCTGCATATTATTGAACTTGATATGAACAGAAATAATGTAAAGAATAATAGAATCTATATGCGAGACTAAATAATTGACCTCTAATATGAACAACTTGCATTTTCTCGTTGATGGTTACGTATGTGGCTGGTGAAACTATAATAGTTTTGATGTGTGCCTTCAAAAATATAGAACTATAAACTACAACTATATTTGAACTCTAGTATGAATAAATTGAACTCACTAATGATTATGAAAACACAATAATAAAAATATATACCATAACCGTAGTTAAATGCCCGTGTGCGTAGCTGCTGCCGCGACTATCGTGTGCGTGTCGACCATGGCCGCGGGTGGCGAGGAGCAAAGCCAGAGAGAGAGGCGGAGACGGTGGATGGCGATGTGTATTACTGAGTGGAGGGCGATAGGGCAGATCGTCGGCGAGGGCGACGGAAGCAGCGGACGGACGGTGACGACGACGGCGACAACAAATGGATGGTGATGGCGGTAGCGGACAGCTACGACGATAGCGCTATCAAAAGCGACGGAGATGGCGACAGCATGGATGAGCTGATCGATGGAGGGAGAGTGAGAGCGAGGGAGTGAAGTGAGTTGGG